>NW_008751810.1:600605-627347 GCF_000715545.1 Opisthorchis viverrini
TTTATTATTTATTTATTTATTTATTTATTTATTTATTTATTTATTTATTTATTTATTTATTTATTTGCTTGTTTGTTTGTTTGTTTATGTAATAGGATAGGAAACAAACAGAACGCAGTTTTCCCTCACTAGTGCTCACTGTAAGTGGCGATCATAAAAATTACGCTCAAAAAATATCAATGAAAGGATTTGCTTGTTTGTTTGTTTGTTTATGTATTAACATAGGAAACAAACAGAACGCAGTTTTCCCTCACTAGTGCTCACTGTAAGTGGCGATCATAAAAATTACGCTCAAAAAATATTATCGCAATGAAAGGTCCCATATAACCTAGGAGCAAAAGGCATCGAATGTTTGCAGCGTTTTTCTGCCCACAATTAAACGGATGGGTGCTAAAATAATAAACGTCGGAAATGAATACGAGGTTCTTATTTTTACGCTTAACATATGTGAGGTCTTTTGCAAATCCGCAGAAGTTGACTCTTTCCGGAACCGTTTTCAATGTCTTGTACTCTCAGAAACTTCCATCTGTAGCAGTCCATCTTCAGCAAACACTATCTTTTTTAGTTTTTGTCCCATCTGAAAACGTACTCCTTTCTCATTTGTCATTTGAATGTGTCCATGTTGCAATGCCATTTGCTTTGGTTTCTCTCCTGGTTCCAAAAAGATACTCTATCGTTCTTTCCCAGGCGTCAGAACTGGTGCGTTCTCTATTTAGAAATATTAACTGTGCACTAACCGAAAAGAAGAAGGAAACGTCTCAATCGGATTGTAAGACAGTTCTTTCATGTTGGCAACTGAAATGTCAGTATCTTACCGATAACCTTCCTGCAGAAGGAAGGCATTTTATGCATGGTTTCAGGGATTTATATGCAAACGTATGTGAGTGAGTGAGTAGGATACTAATTACGGTTTACATGAAAAGACGCATTCGGCACAGTTTGCAAGACGGGCTCCGATATGACTTATACTGGAGTGTATGTTTATACGCGTGACAGACACATCTGACTGCATATCGGCAGAAATATCACACGGTAGTTAGACACTGGAATATCACTTATATATGTCGGCTAAAACAACATTGACGTATATTAAGTACTTCATGGTTATTCCATCTGGAATGCCTCCGCCCATATAAAGTACCCCGTCTTCATGGATCACAGGATAATCTCGAACCAGACTGACTCATTCGCTAATTCCACAGTCCACTTAAATCAAACTTGTGCACAGCTTTGGTAGTACAGCCATGCGGTTTGACAGTGCTATGTGTGCAATCGCTGATAAGTGATAAGCAATCGATTTACTCATGAAGGTGAAACATACACATCAGCTGTAAACACCAATTGGGGGCGAGATGGACCAAGTAGTTGGAGCGCGAATTTACTGACCCAAAGGTCCGTGGTTCGAATCCTACCTCTGCCTCTCGACTTCCCCTGTCTAGGCCTGGGCAACCTGGCAGTATCCCAGCCCTCGTGCCTCCTTCGTGTGGCATGGCAGCTAGGCACCGAAAGGGTGCTACAGTTGAACACTTATTATTATTATTATTACTATTATTATTATTAAACGTCAGTTTCGCTACAGTTTCGTTAAGTGGAGTGTAACGTGTTTCAACCGATTGACCGTAATACTACGAAAGTGATATTTGTGCTTCACCTCTCCGATAAATTTTGCGTTCTTAGGTCCGATCTCGTGACAAGGACAGAACCGAACTCACTGGTCTTAATCTTTTTACCTCACACAGGATCACAAATGCGTACTCACTATCATAGCGGATTTGGGTTAACCCAAAATATCTAGGGATTTCATAAATGAAACTACTCACAAGATTGCTGAAAACTCTTCGACAGTTCACGACCGATTTCGCCCTTCTTGGGTCTCATCAGGTAGACGCACTCCCTGAGTTTCCGTCAAACTGATGTTCTACTAGGGATTTCGTTTTTGGTGATTTTCTTCCACATGTATTGAATGAGCGAGAATCTGATCTACAAATGCTACCAACATTTAGTTTGCAGTGTACTCTTAGAAATGTTCATCTTTATTCAAATCCCGTTTACTTGCTCATTACAGGTCGCACGTAGGTTTTTTCATCTCATCATGCCTACCTTGTGGCAGAAAGTAAGCGATAAATGTACCCCACTAACTGTAGTCTATCACGCAGTAATTTCGCGGTAGAACTATCGTGGGAACATCGAGATTGATGAAATCGCTCATGCCGCGGCCAGCTGCATGTTGGTAATGCACAATCGCCAGCAGCAAGGTACAATTTGACCGTATTTATAGCATTTACGGCATACGCGGAGCAAGGCGTAAATCTTCACTTGCATTGAAGTTGCATTTTTGTTGGCGAGTAGACACAAGCTCTAAAGTAAACTACAGAGCCACCTAGACACGATAGTTACACTTAATACTACTCAGCATCTGTGTATCCAGTAGTATCGTAAGTGGGTTGCACAGCTGTTTGCGTCTCTTCTCTCCTAGCTCACTGATTTAAGCTTATTCGTTATCGCACCAGTGCATCACTTCATGGGAACGAAGGCCTGCGCAAGCCGCTGAGCTAGTCAATAAGGGAGTGAATAGGTAGAATATTTCCAACTTTCAGTGAAAACACTCTATACCCGGTGGTTGACGAGCGGATCCATCGAGTGCATAGAAAACCGTTGATCTTTTTTTCACCGTCAGTAGTTTCAGATTCAACTACAGATTCAGATTCAGCTACAAATGTGTAATTCATCAAGAGCGTGACAAATCCATCATCCTAGGAAACGTTGTTCTTATCGGACCAGCGAAAAACAAGCCTCCATTTTTGTTGTACCTGAATGACCGAAATGTAAGAATTGTCGTTACTCGACAACTTCGGGATAGTTTCAGAAAGCACAAGATTTTCAAGATGGCGGCCGGCAGCCAACTTGGAGTAGCCTGTGAAGGGTTTGAAACAAGCATATCGAGAGAGAAGACCGTAATGTTAACTACTGGGATACTCGAGCCCCAAACGTTCGTTTGTAAACCTGATCAAGCGCTTTTTCAACCAGTGTCATTTTTGTTGGCAAACTGTTTCGTGACATGTGCAATCCACCTTAATGCACAAAATCTTAGCCCCTTCAGGTTATCTTGTAGCAGAGGACAGCGAGTCATTGATCCCAAGCACCGTTGACATTAGATGACAAAAAGGTGGAAAATTTACATCATAATAAAGATTCTGCTACACTGTTGTTTCCCTTATACCAACCACTGGTAAGTTAAATGTATCAATAGTATTGCTACGTACGTGCGGTGTATTGTACAGAATTGCCTGTTTACCGAGCTGTTTTAAGAATGTGGTCGCCAGGTGCGCCGCTATTAAGATGGAATCCAAGCGCCCAGTAGGCAAACGAAGTTCATCATCATCCCCAGAAGTAAATTCACGTTGGTGAATATATAAATGATAAAGCATATTATGCAATATGCATGGTACCTGGTGAATATGTATGAACAGAAACGAATATAAATACACAAACGTCCCGTACTGACTACGTCGCCCCGAGAAGTTTGCAATTCAGCGACCAGGAGAAAGGACCAGCAACCGTTGAAAGACTCCTGCACACTCATGAGTTTTGCCGTCCTAAACTAGTCTTGAAAACATTCCACCAAGTGAAGTCAACTACTTTCCAAGAAGTAACTAAAAACCTGCAGCTGAAATAGTTTATCGCGAAAATGTGTAGCACTTGTAAAGTGCTATTTTTCATGCTTAGTATCATCTTCCTTTTCCCTATCAATATCAGTCACACCACGGTACAAAAGTTTGTTTTACTGAAATACAACCGCAACCGCCCGCGTTTTAAGTCCAACGTGACTTTGAGACTTTTGCTAAGTGACTGTTCTGGTGACTGCTGGTTGACTATAATTGGCTACTACTAACTCCAGACGTGAACAAACATTTAAGCTACAAACACTAAACTAATCTATGCACACTTGCGGATTAATACTGCGATCACCGGAGGTCTGAAATACCAGGAAGATAGAACTTTTCCTGGTGTGGTGGTTCAACGGAATACGGAACTGCGGAATCTCATATTTTGAACTGTGAGTCAATATTTACTTGGATTTTCTCCTTGTGACTTTGTGTCTGGCTTACATTAGTAATTTGTTCTGTTCACTAGAGACTCCATAGGGCCGTTAACCACTACAAATGTAGCCGAATGATTATGACAATCTACGTTGACGGTTACACTCATCGCCCAATAAGTGCTGCCTTTTACATCGTTGCACTAATGCAAGCAGAAATGTTATTTCAAATGACCAATCACTTGTTGGAAAGTCAAATGGTGTTCTTATCATTGACACCGCCGGAATACAAACATCTTGAAAAATTCGGCAATGGCGGTACATGTACTGGACACGGGACACAGAGTAGATTTAGAAAATGTTGAGGCGTGTTTTCACCTCAACCAACGGGAGCCGTACCAACTGAGTTGCCAGGGATGACGTCACACTTAGGCACACGCCATTCCACCAGTTTACCCCCGAAGCCTTTTGAACGTCTACACAGAATCAATCTCTGCCCAATTGTAGAAGTCGAGACACTTCCTCAATATTGGCATGAATGTTTTTCAAGTATTATACTGTTAGGTGGAGTTGTAACGACTGATGGGCACAGTTCGAGTGCATAAATGTGACGAGAACAACCACGTTGGGTAGCCTAGCTGGCATACCACCCTTCCTGAATTCACTGACTTCAGCCAGACGTAAGATATCTTTTGCTCCTAAGTTTCTCAGTCCAAGATTCCACATACTGACCTTTGCCCTCCAAAAGTCCCACTTTTTGTCAACTGAAATCAAGATTCCACTTGGCTCATACATGAAATTAAGGGTAACGACTGTATTAAGGTCTCTGTAGGACAAAGAGTCAGGGAACTTCACACCACAATGGGAAAGCGCAGGAGAAAAATAAACAGGAAGTCGAGAAATGCGGATGATTATCGAGCGGCACTGAAAAATTCGGCACTTAAGGAACATACATTGAACACGGAACATAAAATAGACTTAGAAAATATTGACGCGAGGACTATGGTCCACGTCACAGAGATTGATGGCCAAACACTCCATTGTTAACAGAATGGAGGGCACCGAACTGGCAAGCGTGTGGAGAACTGTTTTGACCCAGTCGAGCTGACACGTTATCAGGAGTTGTCATCAGCTGAATTCCGATTGACCTCGTCCACCTTCCCTCCCCCAACTTCCCCACCCCCCAACGAGATTTACCGATGGCACCCGCGGTGAATCATCAACTGAAGCACCCTGAAGTGGAAGGTTAAAGGGCCAAACTCGATCGGAACTAATTTTAGACTCCCTCAACCCATCAAAGAAAGATTTTGGCAACCATACTAACCAACAAGAGCCGTTACTTAACACTCAACACTGATCTAGTGCTTTAATATGAAGATGTCTTACTGTTTGGTTCTCCGTCTGCCTTAAAACCTGCTCACTTGACCTTTTGCATCAAAAGCAAGAAGTTGCCCAAACAAAAAAATACCAATTGTTTACCAAGCCCTTCCATCACCGTATTTCATTATTCGGAACTATGAACAACAGCGGCAGTGCGAAAAAATTGGAGACATTTATGCATTCTGACTTCTTTGGTAATAAAATATACAATTGGATGTCTGGCAAAAAACGTGCAACACCACACGCTCTGATGTTACATCGATCAGCCCACTTTCCTTTGGTTGTTTTTTTACCTGTGAGAATATATCATTTAGTAATCAGGTCACGGCCTTCAACTCCTAAGATACCTGAAACAACCAGCTGTGACAACCAGCTGTCACCCTTTATTTAGCTGTGGCCTGCTACCTGTTTCTGCTCTGCACCGACCGATGACTCTGTGCTTACTATGAATCCGTCTTACACTGTAATCCCTGTTCCATGATTCTGAGCTGAATGAATCCGACAAAAACCACTGACCACTCAAACTAGCCCGTTTTGACTAGCCACAGTCCCTGAAAATTTCCGTGAAACCACCAGTGCCAACTAACACCAACGCACCTATCGCTGTATCCTCAATCCGCACAACGCGTTTGTCAATCTCAGTTCGTGTCTTTCTAAAATCTGGGATGTTTGCCAACGCGTTCGCCTCAACTTAGTTTTTGACTTGATCACGTTCGAGAAAAAAAACATGTCGAAAGGTCAAGAGACATGCTGTAATTCTGCATGTACATATAGATACCAACCTAACCACAAGTTCGGCAACTTTGGCAGCTACTGTACACGAGCTAACTCACCACGGATTCTCTCGAATAATTAAGGCCCTATTACCAGTGATTTTTAATTACAGCAAACTCGTTCGTTCGGATGGCTCCGAGGTTAACAGCGAACTTACTGACCGGAAAGTCCATGGTTCAAATCCGACCACCGCATCTCGACCGCTCTGGTCTAGACTTGGGCAACCTGGCAGTATCTCAGCTTCTTTTGGGTGACCTTGAAACTAGGCACCGAAAAGGTGTTACAGCTGAACAGTAATTATCCACTTTTTCATTTGGATTTCAAGAATGGTGGAAATCACTGGCCTGACCTTGCAGAAAATAACGGACAAGAAGCAGTCTTTTTTCACGCTGCCTAACGTAAAACCGCATTCTTTTGGCTATCCTCTCAACTTACCGATAAGATAATTAATAATGAAGCTAGTTTTTAGAGTTGTGTGAAAAAACTAGACACCTGAAGAAAATTTTTGCACATAAATACAGCAGTAGTTTCCATCTTTAGGGAAACTTAAGGTTAATGAAGTTATCATCCTTCTGCTGAAGTTTATAAAAATCATCATCCTTTGTTCCGTGCGTTGCGATTTCAACCCCCTGTTTTCCATTATATCTCCCAGCAGTCTACCTGTTTTTTTTGCGCATTTACATAATTTAACGTTGTTTTTGCAAAATTCTGATTGTCTTTTTTCTTAAAAAAGGAATCGAATTTCATGCGCTATGCAAGAATGTTTTCCGCTCCCACAAAGGCGCTAGGTTCATTGTGCTCCGGGCATGAGCGAAACCCTGATAAGTTGTCGATATTTGAGGGATGAGGTTCTGATACCTGCTCTCCCTGTTAGAACTACCCCAATTCGCCTTCTGGCGAAAGTGGCGGTGAGGGTGTGCAATGCTCAAATGCGTTAATGTTATCGTGATGCACTCTGGCTGCTCTTCATTCGACTGGACAATTTGTCATGTCAATGAATTTTTTCGGAAGGCACTAAAAACTTTCACACGAGGACGTCATGAAAACGGAGAATCCTCACTTTTCGAGAAGTAGTTTATGGAAGCTGCCACTGATATCTAGTTACTTAATGTAAAATCTATATAAAATATCACGATATTTGGGTGGCTAGATACGTGGAGCAAATTGGTCGGATATTTGTCATTGAACCTGATGCCGGTTTTTTCATGTCATTTCCTTTACTCGGATCCACTCCAATGGCTAGTAGCAACTAAGTTGTAGCAATGACAGAGTCAGAATCTGTTTACATAAAACTGAAGTAGTTAGAACGAGATAACAAATTTTACACCTCCTGGAAGTATCTTCAGCTGTCGGCCACCATCATTGCACACTTGAGTTCGATTATGGTTTGCTCGTCGGGGAAAATTGCTCGTTATTCATTTATTCGTCAATTTTTGGGTACTGATATTGA
Source organism: Opisthorchis viverrini (assembly GCF_000715545.1). Taxonomy (NCBI): domain Eukaryota; kingdom Metazoa; phylum Platyhelminthes; class Trematoda; order Opisthorchiida; family Opisthorchiidae; genus Opisthorchis; species Opisthorchis viverrini. Next base: position 608,249 of record NW_008751810.1, read on the forward strand.
TGTTCATTATCTTGATGTGTGATGCTGTCCTGGTGTACAGACACGCCGAATCCCCTGCGTGAAAATAAATGATGTTGCTAGGCTAGAACCCTTTGTATGTAACTGCTGCCACAACACCTGCTTACTTTTGCTCAGGTAGAGGACATTTAGTTTACACTACTAAACTGTTATCAGTAAAACGTTTTATTTGCACAGAACTGACGGAATCTACTCCATGTTGAGGCATGTTGGTGATTCCTTCCTATCCCCCCCAAGTGATGGTCACAATTGCTCTTGGCACCGCTACGGTTGAAGAATACATGGTTATCGTTGCTGCCTTGTTCGTGAAAAACCTAAGCAGTCGCTTGTATTGCAGTACCCGTGAAATTATGAACCACATCAAGCGATTCGGACGAGTTTCTACGCAATACGAAGGCATACTATATTCGAAGGACATTGCACCTGGTGAGATGACCTTCATCATGCACCGAACCACCCGGAAGGATGCAAAAGTCATCCAAACTAAGGGAGATGGCGTCGAACACTCTACCCCAAGTAGTTTTTCACACATCAATGTGGGTAAGCTGGGATATTCTTCCCCAATAACCGGGTTCGTGAGGTGCACAACCATGAGCCTCTAGGTGACGGGGCGTCAAAAGAGTTCAATCGCAACCGGCGGAACCTTGAAATGAAGCGAAATAAATCTTCTACCGACAGGAGAAAGGATTTCTAATCACAATTTCTTGACTGGGAAAGGAACACAGCAATCTAACTGGACGCGCCGTCATGCTTTGCATCATAGTGACTGCTGCATAGTGACTGTTGAATCCATTTAGACCTCTTGAAACACATCTCACGCTTGTTTAGTTACGGTACTTTGTGAGCCAGTCGCGTTGAACTGCATTTTATCTACTCCTAGATACTCAGAAAGCAAGCCAATGAGAATCGCTACTCAACCTGATGGCGTTATGGTCACATAACCAATTAAACGTAGCAAACCATTCAGGATGATCTAAAGCTTCTCCTGTGGTATAGAAAGTGCATGAAATCGGTGTTTTGAGTTGGGGTTCCATACTCTATGCACAGTAAAACATAGGGGGGAGAAATATCAGCGTGCGTTGCAATTTAGAGCTTATCAGCCTGTAGGAAGTGGGCAAACCAACAGATGCTCTGGGTGCACCGATGGTTCAACAGTAACGTACTCTCCGAACAAATTATCAACGTGCATTATGTTTTTTGCATTAAGTTGAACAACACTGTAGCCCTACGCACTGACGATAGTGGTCCGAATTTAGCACTATAGCCACGTTTGTGAATAGCCTTTTCTGATAGGACATTCAAAAGCGTATAAAAACGTGCTGTATTGTTTGAGAACTCCAATAACTTCAGTAAGAGAAGCAGGATTAATAAGAGTTTGGCCGGAAGAAAAAGGTATTGCATATCCACCAGGGTGCAGTTCTTGAAATGGTTGGAGATCAGTGCCTGTGAAAGTTCGCGAGAAAGTTAAAATGTAGCCATATTTTATAAGGTATGCAACGCAGCCATCTTAATTTAGTTGTCGAAGAAGCCACAACTACAGACGCCAATCGTTTTTGACCAGGGCGAGACATTTTCTCACCTACTATATAAGTGAGGAGCTAAAAACCTGTCTTCTTGTGCATTTGCTGCGACAGTAAATTGTGAAAACAGTCAGAGCAAACCAAGTGAATCATTCACCGGTAGTTGTAGCTATTGGGTGAACGGCTATATCATTCTGGTAGTCCTCATGTGGTGACGAAATTTATGGCCTGATGAAAAACTGTTCGGACATCATAGATCCGATTGGAGAAACAGTGCTTGGAAACAATCCGAAAAGAGTGGCGACCGTCTTCAGAGCTCAATTAGAAATATTAATTGTTCAGAATGTCCATTTTCTGTTGGCCTGTAACTAGCGCTTACTTCGCGAATTCCTCCGTGTAAGATCACCTGCGATAACTTGATAAGATGGAGGTCTAATCCACTGGCAGCGCTCTTTCCAAAAATTGTTCTTTTGAGAGACGAACCCCCTGAGAACTGGTGAGAATTAGCTTAACTTGCGAGGAGGACGATCTGACCTAGCCTCAGCATGCTTCGAGGAATTGAATACACCGTATTTGTTTGAGTAAGATTCAGATTCTGAATCCTCCTATTGTCCACGCCTATGGTGCGGAAATTTACAGTTTCATCAGTTTGCATAGGAAGCTTTTTTCGACGGCTTGATGCTAGCAATTAGATGATCGTGTGACTGGTCCTCATACTGAGCACTATAATGAAGTTCTAAGCAAAAATCACGAAAAAGTGAAATCGCAATATATTTCTTTCAGCGACAAACTGCACGCCTTGCAAAGTAACGGTTTTCAGCTCTTTTTTTGAAAGACAAGTTTTTTTACAAAAAGTTGATGGAAACTTGGGGAGTGCGCCTACCTCCCCCAAGAAAGGCGAAACTGGTCGTGGGCTGTCGAAGGATTTTCAGCAACCTTGTGAGTAGTTTCCTTTGTGAAAGTTTTTTTGCATCTTCATAGGCATCCTTTTCAATTAAATTGGGACGATTGTTTTCAGTCAATTGGAAAAGGTTTGGAACCGATTGAGAAGTCATCGTTTCAGAAGAGCTGGGTAAGTAATCGGTAGTTTTTATATTTGGGCAGCGTTTCGTTTTTTGGCACAAAAGCTTCATCAGGTCAAGTGAACACGTCACCAAATCGGCCAGAAGACAGATGGGAAACCAAGCAGTAAGTCCTCTTCAGATTTTCACACTAGATTAGTTTTGAGTGTCAATTAAAAACTGGACACGGGACACAAAATATATTCAGAAAATGTTGAGGTTTTGAGGTGGTCCACGTCATGGAGAGTTAAAACTGCACGCCTTGCAAAGTAACGGTTTTCAGCTCTTTTTTTGAAAGACAAGTTTTTTTACAAAAAGTTGATGGAAACTTGGGGAGTGCGCCTACCTCCCCCAAGAAAGGCGAAACTGGTCGTGGGCTGTCGAAGAATTTTCAGCAACCTTGTGAGTAGTTTCCTTTGTGAAAGTTTTTTTGCATCTTCATAGGCATCCTTTTCAATTAAATTGGGACGATTGTTTTCAGTCAATTGGAAAAGGTTTGGAACCGATTGAGAAGTCATCGTTTCAGAAGAGCTGGGTAAGTAATCGGTAGTTTTTATATTTGGGCAGCGTTTCGTTTTTTGGCACAAAAGCTTCATCAGGTCAAGTGAACACGTCACCAAATCGGCCAGAAGACAGATGGGAAACCAAGCAGTAAGTCCTCTTCAGATTTTCACACTAGATTAGTTTTGAGTGTCAATTAAAAACTGGACACGGGACACAAAATATATTCAGAAAATGTTGAGGTTTTGAGGTGGTCCACGTCATGGAGAGTTATAGCCGAGGCGGCAGAAATCGCCAAGCATCCCAGTGTTAACAGAATAGAAGGCGTGGAACTGGCAAGCGTGTGGAGATCGGTCTTGGGTCACTCAAGCTAACTCGTGTTGGTGTGCGATTAGCAGAGGGAAGAGTAGTCATTATCTGGATTCCACCTAACCTTACCCACCTCCCTTCCCCCAGTTAAATTGTCGCAAAATTCACGTGGCCACGAAGACCAAAGAAAATCTACCAGTGGCACCCTGAAGTGGAAGATTAAGCAACAGAAAGCGATCAGAACTAATTTGAGACTCGAGAAATACACACTCGTTTTCAAATCAATTTGGTTTTCACAAGAGACTCAACTGAATCTCTCGTTTATGATGTTCTACAACTGAATGTGCTGCACACAGGCCGCCTCATGTTTCACTTGGTACGATATTCGAGATATCGCAGTATATTTTCATGAAGGAAACTACTCACAAGGTTGCTTAAAACTCTTCGACAGCCCACGACCGGTTTCGCCCTTCTTCCATAAGGTTAATGGAAACTCGGGGACTGCACCTACCTGATGAGCCTCAAGAAGGGCGAAACCGGTCGTGGGTTTTCGAAGAGTTTTCAGCAACCTTGTGAGTAGTTTCCTTCACGAAAATAATTTGAGACTCCTTCAACCCATCGATCCAAGATTTTGGCAACCACACTAGCCGACAAGAGCCGTCAGTCGACACAAAATCGATCAACTGTGATAATCCGAAGAGGACTTACTGGTTAGTTTCCCGTCTGTTTTAGAACCTGGCCAATTTGTTGACCTGTTCACTTGGCCTGATGAAGCTTTTGTGTCAAAAGCGAAACGTTGCCCAAATAAAAACTACCGATTGTTTACCAAGCTCTTCTGAAACGATGGAATGAAGGTTACTTTTTATGTGTGCCTCAGAACAGCTTTAGTCAGATAACGAATACCAAGTGTTTTGACCTGTATTAGCCCCCAGTCTGTCCCATTCAACTCGGGACCTCTCCCTGAAGAGCTATGAAATACGCAGAAATGTTGGCGCTTTTGACCCCAAAACTTACCGGAATGTGCAAATTCCACAGAAGTAAAGAGTGAAAACACATTTCTGTCGGGTTACAATGGGCGATTACGTTTAAAAGCAAAGTTTAACCCTAGTGATAAGTCCCGATGTTCAGTTTTCATACCACCGCATAAGATTAACGGCTGGACCGGGTACCATGGCCCTGATGTAATGCAAGAAACCATGAAATCTACCACAGCGCGTGAGCTCCACGTCAGCGCGTCTATATTTACGGATAGACGCATAAATTCTCACAAGTTGTGTGGGCTCAGGCGACCGACGAAAGCTCAACCATGCGGCTGGTAAACCAGATGATTAGTCCATGTCATTAGACGGACAACTGATCAGAATTTCAAATGACGATCGATCGGTTCACTTCGGAAGCTGCAGAATTTTACTCAGTTATTCTCAATCTATCAACGATTATTAATGTAAGGGTTATAGTATTGTCGCAAAGTTGGTGGTCATACCTCAGGCCCTCTTAGTCGCTTTCCCCTGAGTATACCTTCGTACAGAACGTGCGTCTCAAACGATACATTCTTGGTAGGCTTGTAGTGGGTTGCTATGCTCCCAGCTATCGCGCACGTTTACCATTTTCAACTAAAAGTCAGTGTTTCGCAAATCCCGCCTAATCATGTCTCATCATATACTGGTAATTCTATTTTAAGTTTGGCAATCAGGTAAGCTAATCAGAGTAATTACAGATCGATAACACTGACGATGCAAGCATTGAAAAACACCTAACTGTCCACAATTTAGGCTAAATTCAGCGGTTTTAACTACCGACTGTGCATTCCATCGGTGTGCATGACGATGAGGTGAAAGATGGTCTTCTTACTGGTGTCCTTTTTTCACATCAGTATGTCAATATTAGTTTATCAAGTAATCTCTCTATCGTAGGTGTATTATGTGGCTGATAAATATGAAGACGATCTAGGGGAGAACCCAAACGAGGGCGTAACAGTGAATGACGAGTAAAAGGAGATCAATTCAAGAGCCACGATAAAAGTCAGTGCATAACTACTCTTGTTAGTGAGGTGCTGTGAAACAAGTGAACATTAAGGCTCCTCGTGACATCCCATTTTTATCGTTCATTGTGGGGGAATAATCTTTCAGGCGAAAGATGTACGGCGCATTGTATGCTGCATATAATGCATATAATAATCTGTCATACAACAACTTGATTATTCGGGATGGCCCAAGTAATTAGAGCGCGAATTTACTGACCACAAGATTCGTGGTTTGAAACCGACCTCTGCCTCTCGACTTCTCCTGTCTACGCTCGGCCAACCTGGTAGTATCTCGGCCCCCGTTCTTCCCTCGGGTGACATGGCAGTTGGGCGCCGAAAGGATGGTACAGCTGAATTATTTTGATTGACTAGTCGACTTAAGATCTACTCGACTCTGGTTTGAAAGTCAAGCTTTAGACCATCCCTCAAGCAATGAACTACCGTCCCACGGTCGGTCCCTTTAGAAGGGACCACTATGATCCTCGTTCTGTTTGGAGGTAGAATTTGTAATGGCTACATTCCAACACGGACACACCTAACTAGCTGGATAGATGGCCTAATGCACCAATCTCAGAACATGGCCATTGAGTTTCCATATAACGTAATACGCTTTCATTGACGGATGCGAACACATTTCAGAGTTGGTAGTGTGAGGAGATTTGGGATTTTTGTGGAGATTTCGTCCTGTAAGTGAAGCCAGTCTATGCTGAAAGGCCGAGAAGCACTGCACAGCTGTTTCATCCTTATTGGGAATCATCAGCAGTGCGCATCTCTCGAAACTCCGAAAAGTCTCGAACCCGCGACCTCCCGGCTAGTAGTTTGAACACTTAACCGTTCGGCCACGAGTGTTTGATCAGCAGTGTGGTTAACTCGCACTAAGACAGGATAGGGCACCGCTCATCCTTCAATCACGGGATCCACATCACGCGGTCACATGTGTTGACTGGCTCCTCGGGCAACGACTTCCCAGATGGAAGTTTCACTCATCGGGTAAAGTTTATTCTTCCACTGAGCTACTTATAGATTGTTGGTAGTGTGATAGCTCAAAGTGGTAGCGTTCAGACTACTAGCCAGGAAGTCGCGGGTTCGAGACTCTCCGGAGTTTCGTGAGATGCGCACTGCTGATGATTCTCAATAAGGATGAAACAGCCGTACAGTGCTTCTCGGCTTTTCAGCATAGATTGGCTTCATTTACAGGACGAAATCTTCACACAGTCCAGAGCAGCAAAATATGTCCTTATTATCGGGAACATCAAGCAGATACAAACAGGCCTGTATTCTGTGGACTGGAATCCTAGATAGATAATACGCAAAAGCTGTTGCTATCAAAACAGTCACATTTGTTCACTACTGCGGTTTTCCTGTTGAATATCGTAATTTTGTGCGCTGGATCGCTAACACGACAGTGTTGTTTCATATTGGTCAGGGATTTTCCGGTCAGTTTTTTTTACAGAATTAAAAGTTCTGAAGTCGGAAAATGGTATACTGCGCTTGCTGTGAGTTCACAGCATCTATCCGGCAGTTGACTATTGCATTAGGGTCCCAGTCACCCGTGTCACACCAGGCAATCTTTGCTACTAAATTGTGAGAACTGAGGCACAACAAAAACAGGTCAACAAATGTTTCTATCGACTGTTCTGACCGAGCTCCACCGCTTTGCCTCCTACACGTAATTTTTTTCATTTGGACCTACATGTTGACACGAAATTAAAAGTGAAAGCGTGTTTATCTGCATTGCCCAGCATCAGAATTACATTACTGATCTTTTCGGCTGAGCTTCGGCATCCAGTAACACTGGTAGGCCCCGCTGCTGGCACAAATCGATGAGAGTCTATAGGAAGTTTGACACTTCCAGGTTTTCGTTCGGGAAAATACGTAGTTATCAAATCACAATTCGCTACATACAAAAAGCTAGTGCATACAAACGTACCGGCAACCTGAACGCTTGCACGGATGATAGATACTACAAACTATAGGCTAGTCAATGCAAGCGGCTAGATCTTGTTTTGCATTGCATCGATTTGGTGTGCAGCCGCAATATAACATTGGTACCAAGGGTAAGGTGCACTGGTCGAACCTCTGTAGCTTTTTGTGCTTGGATTTGGGTACTTGAGCTTCCACAAAGCCTAATTTTAAACACGCACTCCAAGTCTCATCTCAAACGACTGCACTTTTGTGTGAAACAGCTTCATCGTTTCGTGAAACAATTTCCAACTGGACCGCAAAGGACACATCGACCCGCGTCCAACCCAGATTGATTTTAATCCTACTAGTACGAAAAATCCGAACGACGGTTACGTGCCCTCATGACCTACTATGATAGGTCATCGATATTGAGCTGGTGGGATCAGGTTTGATGACCTGAGGGCACATGTACTTACGAGGGATTTCAGTATCCCGAGCTAGTTGTCTGTAGAGGCCGCTTCAGTGAATCGATGCCTATGCTGACATTTCATCATTTTAGAATACCAAAGAATTTTCTGGACAACCTCAACGGCGGGGGATCGTGCTTGACTGAAAGAGATCCAAACCCGAATTCCGTTGGGCTGTACTACGAAAGCTTTCACAAAACCTGTCGCGTGTTGAAAAAGTATATAGCCCTAGAATACGTATCATCGGATAACAGTACATATATGAGGTCACTGGAAACGCCAATGCATGGAACAGTCATTTGTGTGCATAAATGTTCCATACGGTGACGCCTTAGAGATCGTTTTCCTAACTAGGGAACACCATCATGCTGAGGATAGAATATGATTTTTACTCCGAAAATCCGTGCACCCGCCTACCCCCACTCACGCTGTACTCACAGGTAACCCCCGACTTTACAGGAAGGTTGCTGAAAACAATCCGACGGCCCAAACTCGGTATCAGGAAATACACTGAGCTCCTACGATATTCGATATATTGCAGTACAGACGGAACACACTACTCGTAAGATTCCTGAAAACTCTCCAAAAGACGACGAGTGTTTTTGCCTATCTTATGGCTCATCAGGAAAGTGCAGTCTACTTGAACTCAAAATGAACGAACTATACTCATTTGCAAGCTAATTTATTTTTGAGGAGAGAGTCGACAAAATTCCAGCCTATTGTCGTTTATGGTATATTTCTCAACCGCACGTGCTGCTCAAAGGTTGCCTTGTGTTTCGATTGGTACGATATTCGAGACGTCGCAATATATTTTGTTGACAGAACACATTATTCATCAACCTGTTTCGCAAATGAGCGTTTTCCGCAACGCACAAACTGAAGTTTGATTAAAAAAATATACGGCTGGTGAGAATTCGGGGACTAGGTTCACTTGATGAGCCCCCAAAGAGAGTGATCCCAGTGGTGAGCTGTCGACAGTCCTCGTTGGATTTATGGACAGTACTAAAATGAGAGTATCATTCAAACCCAGCTGGTAGGCAATTATCTTCGCGTTGTCAACCCAATATTATTACTTTATTGTCGACGGCGCCAGACCTTCATTCAGTGAAGTCCAACAGTACACAGAAAGCCTCTGTTTCCATGATGGGAATGAATGTGGCGTCAGTTTTGTGAGAACCATACTTAAGACTCATTCTTCGAGTTCCATGATGCATCAGCAATCTCTGACAGTGGGGCAAATGCTTTGGACGGTGTGTGGTTATCAATGCTGGGATATGCTACCCGCAGGTAGTCAGTAGTGACTATTTTCCCAAAAATTTATCGTTCCTGTACATATGACCACATGGTGATGTAACAAACCAACGCGTTCCACGGAGTAAACAGAAATGCTCGGGGTCTCATTCAGGTAGTCCAATAAGCGCGCTTACTGTTCCCAGAAAATAGCAACCTGTAAAACGTGCTGCTCAAGGGTGGTCTCCACAATTCGGGTATATCTGTGCATGATCCACTTGATGGGCTAGCTTTGTTGGAGCGAGTACCTCGATGAACCGTAGCATACTATAGTGTTTCGATTTTGTTAGCGCGGTTAGGTCTCCGTCGGGTGCTTTGAAAAGCCTTCATCACTTTCAGCTGAATAGATGCAAAACCCTTCGAAACCAATTGATTCGTGTTTATTTTACTCGCACACTTCCACTCTGATAAACTTGCTCGGCTCAGAATGTTCATTGGAGAATATGGCCAAAATAAGGATGTTTTCATTCCAAACACTTTCTTATCAAAAGCCGAAGGAGCAGTTTTGGTATGGCAGTATAGAAGCACCACCAAGCGATATACTTATGGTCTTCTTCCCCACCATTCCAGATGGTGCACTTGAAGACCTTAGATTACCTTTAGGTGGCTGGGTTCCAGTCAGGGTTTTATGCGCTCTTCACGTGCTTTCGGATTCATTTACGCTTATCTAGATGCCTTTTTGTATTTGATCATATATATCATATATATTTGATCAAATTGACAAGATGGGGATCGTTGGTCTACTTTCCTCCAGAGTTCTGGTCCTAAGGGGTAAAGCGTAATGGCATGACTGTGAGGACCAGAGTAATTGGATTTGGAATGATAGTTGTGAGCATCAGAAGGACACGTTCTAGTGTGCTACGGTGCCACTAGTTAAAAAGATAGATCAACTGCCATGACAGAGACCAAAGGCTCCCCATAAAGTAGTCAAAATAACCAACAGATTACAAATTTACTGTAGGCTTCTACCTCCTTGGGGTTTACCACCACCCTCAGTTCCTACTATAACACCAAACTGTTCTTGTCTAGTGATGATCAGCCATTTGCAAATTAGGTTGGCGTTGACAGAGGATTCAGTTAGAATCCACTTGAATCTTTCTTCTCCGATATTCCAGGCTTTCCTTGACCTATGCGTGGTATTGAAACACATTCCTACATCTTGAATATCGTTGCGACGGAAGTCGGTGTCTGCGCAGTCATTCGGTTGCGAATCACTATAAACGAGAAATCCACGTGACACGAGGCTAAGTCACCTGTGGACACCTGGTTTATTCTCAAGTGGGGAGTCAGCGTGAGCAAACGACAGGTTCAGATACCTCCAAACCACTTCCATATGGATACCCTTAGTAAACTACGTTTCTTGACGAATGGTTTACACGTCTTACAATCATCAGTGGACATTGACCGTCCTGACAACCGAAAATTTGGACGATGCTATTCGTGAGAACATAATCAAGTAGGCCATCAAGCACCGGCTTCACACAAGTGTATCTTCGTCAGTTAGCTATGCATTTTACGTGACCACTCAGCTCAAGAACAGTTGTTATAGTGTCACGCACGGTAACGCGTAATCTAAATCACGACCGTCGGTGTTCACTAGAACATGCGACGCATGCTTCGACCGATCACCTGCATAACTAAATTTTTGCATAACATGGAAACCGTTTAGTTGTACAGTAAAACATGACTACCAGGACTGTTGAGGATGACGGTCGTACTCGTTGGCTCTCCGAGCAACACTGCGAATTAAGCTCAGCAATAACTGGCAACATTTGGCTCATCATTAAAATCAGTCGTGAGTAGCTTCGTCCCCGGACTGAATAATTGGGACATGAGCGTCTTGGTAACAGCTGTAACACCCTTCCGGTGCCCAGCTGTCATGCTACCCGGAGGAAGCAAGAGAGCTGGGATACTGCCAGGCTACCCAAGTCTAGACATGGGAAGTCGAGAAGCAGAGGTCGGGTTTAAGGACCTTTCGGGCAGTGAATTCGCGCTCCAACCACTTGAGCCATCTCATGAATTTCACTTCCTAGCTATTCAGCTTCCGAACTGACTTCCACGAACATGGGCGAAATGAAACCTGTGTAGACCCAACTTAAACTTGCTACTTTCAACTATACAGAAATTTCTGCCACTGAGCACTCCGGTCCCAAAATGCAATCATCCTGTTAGACTGGTTTCCTCTTTATGTCGATGTCATTTCGGTCAGTGAAACAAAAAGACTGGTAAAACCACCGACAGTGGTTTTGCTTTAAAATTCTGGTTGTTTGGTCAGCGAACAGAGATCATTCACCCTTTCAGAGCCTAGCTGCCATGCCTCCCGAAAGAAGCACGGGGGCTGAGGTACTGCCAGACTGCTCAAGTCTAAACAAGAGGAATCGAGACACCGATGGGTTTACACTACGGACCTTTCGATCAGTAAGTCAGCGCCTTAACCACTGAGTCATCCCAAGGTTGACCAAAGTACCAGCAAAACTGATGACCTTGATCAAAAAATGGCGTGGGGAATGAAACTTGGGAGCGTCCGAATAATACAATCCCGTGGTATAAACAAAATGGGTCCCAGCTCTATCGGTTGGCTGTTATTTCAAAAGTAACTACTCTATGTTCAGCAAATAGCATTTATCGAAGATTCAGCCGATGCGGTTGTGACAGATATTTCGTTTGCCCATGCAATCCGGGCCTACTGAGTAGTATAGAACGATATTCATGGTGGAAAACTCTCGTAATATCGGGTGTATCGACGCACTGAAAGGGAAGCTCCGTAAAATCTGTGGATGTGTTACACTGATTAGCACAAATAATGTAACGCACGAGGGTTGACGATGCAAGAATTGGCTGAAGGAAAACTCCAGTTGTGAAAAGGTCATCCATCAAGATTGATCTTCAATCTATGTGAACAAAGCAGGTTTGTGAAGCAAACAACTGAAAGAAGTGTCGAACCGACAAAGCAGTCCCTTTCTCGGGGAAGTTCGGTCTCAAAACTACTTGGAAATGATATTGAGTGAAAAACTACAAATACACAGAACCAGAAATCAGAGTTACAAAGATCGACTAAGGCACAGTTAGAAACCGGCGTAAAAACGGGCAAAAACTCAGACTGAAAGTACGCGCTGTTTGGGATGAATTTGCCATTATTTTCATCGTTAATTCGCGCCCGTAACCGAGTGGCTTGCGTTGCCGTTGAGCTCAATAACCACAGTTGCAGAGAAATAAAATTAGAACGAGATAAGAAGCACTAAGTTGGATTATAGTAGCTGAAACTAGGATAGCTAAGCCAGTTAACACTAGAATGGCCAGAATCGGAAATGCCAGAAACTGGACTGGTCACAGGGCCACTCGACTGAGTTTAGTTGAAGGTCAACATTCGCGGACGGTCAAACCAGACCGGAAACTACTTTCCACATGAGGTTTGACTGCCTGGAGATGACTGAGAAAAAACTCAGCCGACGGACGCCTTGTTTACTATATATTACTTTCCCCAGTTCATCTCATTCTTCTCAACCTTTCCGCATCTTATGAACAGGAGTTCCTCTGAGAAAGCTGCATTACTAAACGTACTGATGGCACACGGTTGTTGGTTAGGTCGCTGAGATCAGAAATTTAATTGCAAACGTCTTACCAGCGCCCGAGGTAGTGTCGACAACAACATTGTCCTCAATAGCAGTGGGGCGTTCGGTCTGCAATCAGGTAAGCTCAGGAGAAGTCAGCAAACAAGCGAGGACGTGTGAGAACTGTGTGTGGCCGCGCCGACAGTGTCTGTTCGAAGGGTATTCCAAAAATAATTTCCCAAAGCTAGCGGATATCAAACGTTTGTGAACGTGCACTTCAAGTTGCCGAGACAACCAAGTATGTTGAGCTCATCTAAAGATCGGTTCTTGCCGGGGTGACCACATAATTAACAATTTCTGACAAAATTCGTTCAGTATTCGCGTGCACCTAGCCGTCTGTCCACCCGTTTGCTTGGTTAATGGACACTGTGAGCTTGGCTTGCCTGCAGAGTAATTCACCAGTCTACTTCCAGTTGCGGGGACAGCCTACATGGGCGACTAGTCCGGCGAGCCTCCGAACACATTCAAGTGGTTGTACCGCAAAGCCACATCACGCGAACCGAGACCAGATATCGTGCGTTGTCGACAGCGTATCATCAGTTCGCTGTGATGAGTCATGTGGTTGACCCCAAAACACACTCGCAACCGGACGACTGTGGCATCCGCCCAAGCCGTGTTCAAGATGCAGCAACCTTCGGTGAATGCACAGAACGGGCGCAATCTATTCGGTGACCGACTCGTGACCTTTTGACCTCTGATCGCAATTAACATGTGACGTATCTTTACCATTACACTATCGTTGCATACAACCCCGCTCACTTTAAATGTGCGACCGAAAAGAGTAATTAGAATCGTTACAACTGACATGGTTTGTCTTCTGCCCTGGTGAACAAAACCAGATGGACCTAGTACATCATAAGAGACCCGACGAAATGTTACACGCGCGGACCCAATGGACTGACTGCAGCTCATGTTTCAGGCTGCCGCACGGAATTGGTAAATCCAGTCTGAGGTGTGCTGCTGAACGAATGAAATAAGGACACTAGAAAAAAGCATGAAAACATACTTGGTGAGGTAGACTAGATTCGTATGCTGTATTCCCGTAGCTTCAACAACGGTGAAGATGCATGCATGAACTCTTCCAGCTGCTACCCGAATTTCGAAGGATAAGACCAAACGTAGCCCCGTTCGTTGCACCTTGGCTGACGTTCACTTGAGGGGCTTGGTCTTGGTAAGGTGAGCCATACAGACGCAATTTCGGAAATCAACCCACACACACATAACACCACTGCAGTGCAAGTTGTTAACAAATAACCAGACGACGCAATCAAACTCAAACCATCACCCAAACCCTCCAACAAGGACGGTGTGAAGCATTCTCAACAATGTGACCTGTGCAAGCGTTCTAAGCTCTGGGAAACTGCGGTCCCTATTGGATTGGAAAGCATCCCGATACTGCAACCATCAGCCGCTTCAATCTGCAGACTTGTTACGCATTTTCAATGTTCGGCTTGAACTAGAACACCGGCCTTCTGAAATCATTCTGTAAATGAAATGTCGGTTACGCTGTAGGAAGGTATCCTTCATCGCGAGACGACCAAATACAGTTGTGAACAAGCTGTTGTCACAGGTTTACAACAGTATCCCCCGAATTTGAACGTCTTTTTGATGGAAGCATGTGAGCAACCTACCAGGCGGAGCAGAGAGACACAACAGTCCATACGATTGAACTAGTTGATAGAACTTGTTGGTTAATTCTCGCCCAAAACGGCCTCATTACACTGGCAACAGATAGCAGTCGTATTCTGTGAAACAGCTAGGGGCGAGATGGCGCAAGTGGTTAGAGCGCGAATTTACTGGCCGGAAGGTTCGTGGTTCGAATCCGACCTCCGCCACCCGACTTTCCCTGTCTAGGCTTGGGCAACCTGGCAGTATCCCAGCCCTCGTGCCTCCTTTGGGTGACATGGCAGCTAGGCACCGAAAGGATGCTACAGCTGAACGCTTCTGTGAAACAGCTTTCATACATGCCATATTCAAGGACAGGGACAAGTATTACCTCCATACCCATATGCGAGCAGTGGTGCCTCTCAAGCACTAAATATCGAAGGCAGAATGCATAGAAATCAACTGTGAGTAAGTCAAACGAACGAGTTGCTGGTATTCAATGCACCCTGATGTGATATCCTTAATCCAAAATACACGTGAGCCTTATGCCAATGCTTCTGTTGCATAACTTAAAATTGGAAGAGTGCGTAACAACAGGCCAGAGATAGAGTCAGTTACTGCCTTCGATTAAAGCATTTTAATTTTTCGCAGCGGTAGGGTGCTAAAGCCATTGGATTTATTGTAGGGTATGCGAGACAACAAGGTCAAGAACTACTGTCCTAGGGCCTCCCTAGCGATGAAATGTAGGGCGTTAGTTCCATTTCGGTCATCATCGTCAAAGACAGCAACATCAGTGTTGGCACTGATGCTTCACTGCCGTACAACGATAATCCATTTCGGTAGCCTGTTATAAAACATGCGTCCAGTAGTAGATTCGGGATAAATTCCTCTTGAACAGCTTGTGCCAACCTGCCGTGTCCAAGTAGGAAGTAAATCACCGCACATCCGAGCGGAGGGAATTTTTAGCTTCAAACGTTGCAAGAGAAAGCTGCGGTTGAAAAATCCGAAAGGAGAACGACTAATTTCACAATCTAGTTACGCACTCTCATTCGTGGAATTAGTCGTAGTCTCTCTGGCGTTTCTGATAACCAGCGAATTGTAAAATACTCTGCATAACAGATTATTACGGTACCGATTATTGTAAAACGAACCCATGCGACCACCAGGTGAATGCCGCTCAACGGAAATAAAATTCAGAATCACATATGAAGCAAACCGATCAATGCATGTACATTTGGAAGGTGTCATCTTGGAACCGGATAAGTTTAACATGAAAAATGGGTAGAACGACCTAGATCAATCCAAAACAGAAATAGTAATCGAAGTATCACCAAGTTATCAGTTAGGTTCAAACAGACAAAAACCAAAATCGGTACCAGAAGCACTGTGACATTTGTGAATGGAGTACGCGATGAAGTGTACCGAGAAACAGACGATGAGGTGTGGACAACTGACAGTCAATGGATGAGGGGAAATAACGCGGCTGTCTGAAAGGCTCACAGGGGTGAAATGAAAATCAATGAGTTGAGATATCACGAGATGGATGGTATTTTGAACTAGATTTACAAAGGTTCATCAAATGCAATACCGGGCCGATTAACCATACAGCTTTCAGAACAACACCAAGTCGAAAGTATGAATCCGGTCGACGAGATCGGAGGTAGGCACAGCCATATAGGTGGATCCAGTCGGAGCTGGCATCACAAATCTGTGCTATTTGTTATCGACTCCAGTTTTCCGTAGAATCGGCCTGCGGGGACCGTAATATTAGTTCGAAAACCCGGATCGACCCCGGAACACCAGTTAGAATTTACGGCTTCAGTGGGAGAAGCAGTCTGAAGTAGGTTTTGTGATACACGCGAAGAGTATTCGGTCGGGACTGCACGCACAGCACGGTTTTCGGGGCCAATACCAGCACCAAAGGCAGAAGATAGCGTATTTTTCCGTTCTGACAGATTAGGCTGTGGGTCGGTGTGTGCGGAATCTGGGACGGGGACGGTTGGACTAGATCCAGTGGGAGAAAAATTGGGTGACAGGTAATTTTCAGAGGATACCGGATAGATGTTAGCCTCTTCGTTGGTTGGACCAGAGCTTTGTAGCTGTTGTCGGGTACGTGCGCTCTGTGTTCCGCTAGGAACCTTGCGGTAGACCGGGACAGCTGCAGAGTCACTCGCACGATCGTCCAAGCAATCGGTCTCTTTTGGCCGCATCTGAGGAAACGAGGGGTGCAAGCGGAGAAGTGAGTATACGCAGTTTATTCACAAATGTCACATGAACGGCAAACATACGTATAGTTTCAACAGTTGCAGTGCTGGGAAGAATTTAGTGCTTTACACTCTTTGGAAGATTTGATTTATAGAAGTCTGTTGAGATTGCAAGGCACTCGTAAAAGGCCATTGGTTTTGCGCTGTAAGTTAGATCGAGTCTTTGAAACACTAGATAAGCCAACTAATTTTTCAACGCAAGGCTGAAGAGTGTGGATTTGTGAGTGTGCAAGACTCCTCTTCAATACGACCTCGGAGGTAGATGGGTTCTCTGCAAACCTCTTTAGGGAAACAGTCCGCTAGTGAGTCCAGCAGTACACACCTTCCGGTTGGCTAAGTGGGTGGCAGCTGATTGATAATATATATTTCTGCACACATACATATCAAGCGTAGTAGACAGCCCACGAAGGCCAATTTTCGGAAGACCGCAGTGCGTGGTTCTTAAGGATAGGGGTCTCCTAACTCGTCCTTCCTCGATGGAAGGAGGCATCGTCACTTTCATGCATACAAGCGTGTTGATCAGCTGGGGAAAACACCATACTGCCTTGCAACGGCCGAAGGTAATGAAAATTTGAAAATTGCACCAGTTAGTAGCCATAAACGAAGGAGGGTGAAGATAAGTCAGCTTTGAGTTGAAATCTCGAACAGTACAACGCATCCTGACAAGAACGGAAGCAAAAAATCTGCAGAGCACACTGTTCTTGTGGCCTAAGCGAAATTCGGTTGGCAGATCAATGAAGACTGATATACAATCTGCTGGTATGGAACTTCGCAGACTGATACACGAGGGAAAAGATTCGCATTTGCAGTGGCCAGAACTTCTCGACAACTCTGTCAAGGCGTACTGGCTTGTGATATGTCACCCAAAAGCTGAACAGGAAGAATTCTACCAGCAGTTGTCAGCTGTTACCATATTCACTCAAGCAACTGATCACTTGTGTTCCTAAAGACCGAATAGGTCGTGGCAAAGACATGGAAAGAGATAGTCTGGCCGTTCGGTACTGCAGCCATGAAGGTAAACGGCGGACGTCTACTACATATGCAAATAGGAGAGCAACTGTCCCAATGCATGGTCGACTGCTTGGAAGGCGCCAAAGTGAGGGAAATAGAGATAAACAAAGGACATAACAGTTCTCCACACACAAAAAAACATGCAAATATCACGTTGGTCACACAACCATACAGTCGAAGTTTTAGTCTGGAGAAATTACAAGGATTCCATATTGCTGCATCAAAGTCCGAATGTACTGGCGTTGTAGAATACGTGAATCATACAAATCGATTAGTTTTGATCGCACCCAAAAAAACATACTGATCAATCAGGCGCACCGCGTGACCTAAGTGAGCACATCCAGGGAGCTTGTTACGCTTTACAAGCGCCATAACACGCCGCCCGGAAAACAGGTTAACTAGGTCACGGGTTGTGATCACACTGCTGCGGAACAGCTATCGACAAGTTAACTATCGAAAATCATTAGGAACGCGAAGAACAGGATCAAACTGAGGTTGAAAAGCTCGGTAACCAAAGGTATAGTGACAGTGACAAATAGCTAACAATCTGCTGGAAAAAGTTTGGAACCGATTGAGAAGTCATCTTTTCAGAAGAGCATGGTAAACACTCGGTGGTTTTTATTTGGGCAACGTTTCGCTTTTGACACAAAAGCCTCATCAGGCCAAGTGAGCAGGTCACCAAATTGGCCAGGTTATAAGGCAGACGGGAAACCAATCAGTAAGTCAGTCCTCGTCAGATCATCACACTAGATCAGTGTTGAGTGTCAATTACGGCTCTTGTCGGTTAGTGAAGTTATCAAAATCTTGCTTTGGTGGATTGGGGGGAGGGGGTAAATCAATTCTGATCGGGTTTGGTTCGTTAATCTTCCACTTCAGAGTGGTTCAGTTGACGATTCACCTCGATTGCCACTGGTGTAACGGTGATACTACTGATCGGGAGGCACGCGAGTAGTATGTGTTGTTCGTAGAATCTCGCTTTGCATCGACTGAAAAAGGGAATTCTGTTGCGGAATTCGTGGGGCCACTTTGTAACATTTGCTTGGATTTGGCCGTCGGATGAGTGGAGTCAGTGAATCTCCAGGAAAGTTCAAGAAGACGCGTTCGGGAGAAAATGGGTGTTCAGTTTAGATTAGAGTTTTGCTTCCCTGTTCAATGGTCTGTGACCGGTCAGTTGGCATTTCCTAGTAGATAACTCCGCAGCGAGGGCCTTCTTCCTTTCAACGGTAGTTGAGCTAACTGCAACATCATCCTCATTTTGCTTCCAGTTACGCACTGCTGGTGTAGGGGTGATCATCAGTCTGAGCAGAATGATCCCTGCTTGAGTGGGTATCCGTTGATGGTCGCATGCACGCAGTCCATCTGGTGCTGTGCTTGGAGCAGTCTCATAAGCGGGAAGTTGATCGTCGACTGTCTGTTGTGTCTGCTTACAATCCAACCGACAGAGCTCTGACACAACCAAAGAGTGTCCGTTACGACGAGTAAATTCTCCGATATCGTTGTGGTTACGAGATATT
>NW_008751810.1:632993-646365 GCF_000715545.1 Opisthorchis viverrini
GCCTCAAAACCTCAACATTTTCTAAGTCTATTTTGTGTCCCGTGTCGAGTGCGTGTTCCGCAATCGCCGAGTCTTTCAGTAACGCTTGGTATTCATCTGCGTTTCTCGGCGGCCTGTTTATTTTGGCCGTGTTAAGAATTCTTCGAATTACCTCCGATGTCCCTGGTTTAAATGGAATAACAGCTATCCCGATCCATACCTTGTTGGGTTTCGCTACCGGTACCAACACCCTTCGCAATTGACGCCTAATCAAACTGGCGAGGACGACTGTCCACGCCACACAGACTGATCGCCGAGGCGGTAGAAATCGCCAAACATCCCAGTGTTAACAGAATAGAAGGCGTAGAACTGGCAAGCGTGTGGAGAACGGTTCTGGATCAGTCGAGCTGACACGTGTTGGTGTGCGGTCATCAGAAGGAAGAGTGGTCATCATCTGCATTCCACTTGACCTCAAGCCCTCAAACTAAATTGTCGGAGCACTCAAGACCCCACAAAAACCAGGGTAAATCTACCAGTGGCAATCGAGGTGAATCGTCAACTGAAGCACTCTGAAGTGGAAGATTAACGAAAAAAACCCGATCAGAATTGATTTACCCCCTCCCCCCAATCCACCAAAGCAAGATTTTGATAACTTCACTAACCGACAAGAGCCGTAATTGACACTCAACACTGATCTAGTGTGATGATCTGACGAGGACTGACTTACTGATTGGTTTCCCGTCTGCCTTATAACCTGGCCAATTTGGTGACCTGCTCACTTGGCCTGATGAGGCTTTTGTGTCAGAAGCGAAACGTTGCCCAAATAAAAACCACCGAGTGTTTACCATGCTCTTCTGAAACGAAGCTAACAATCTGCTTTCTGCAGCTGTCTACTAGGTTTACGTGTAAACGTACATCTACACTTGCGTCATTCGAATGCCCATGTTAAGGAGAGTTCAGATTAGCTAAGTTTTCCAACTAAAAACCGTGCACGGAATCACAGTGGTTCCAAATAATTCAGCTTCACTCGCCGAGAATAGAGAGAATAAGGAAATGAGAGGCACGCGCTGGAGGGGATGATTCAACCAGTTCATTCACATCAAACGGTTCCGTTTGTTTGGTACGGCAGGAAGTGAGAGCTGAACACCAGACTCCTGATACACCTCAAGTGCATTCTGGCCTTATTGGATGATTCGGTAGTCACGGCTGCTGGGCGATCGGCATGAAGTTTTCAGGGTCTACCTATTCTTCTCCAAATGGTGGCATCATTGCTGCTTCCATACATGTGGCCTGGAAGAAACACCTTCACACTTTTATCGCAAAGGAAGGTATGAGTTTACCTCCAGGCCGTCTCGTAATATGATTTCTAGTGATACGCGGACTCATGTTCCTCGTCGGGATGCTCCTCGTTGGCCTTCCTGGCATGCCTGAAACTGAGCTGTAGCCAGTGTAGCCTGAAGGGTCGTTGCAGTATTAAAAACACCACAGGGCCACCACAATATACAACAAGGACAGATCCGATTGAACCAAAGAGCACTACCGAATTGGCTGTACTGTAAACTAAGCGCCGAGACAGCTAGAAATTCAGAACATCCGCCGTTCTTCATTGAGCTAACGGAAGCAGACGCGATGATGAAAGTGTGGTGTGAACATCCAGATGCGCGAGCAAGAGGGTGTGCATTTCGTACACTTCAACAGAACGACCAATTTGGCAGGACAGATGTACCACTTGGGGATCCTCTACGCTTCGCGTGCAAAACAATCAGAGGGGCTCTTGGCAAGATAGAAGTTTGGTCTTCATGTAGGATTGTTGTGAGATTCACAGGACTTGCACCACGTACCGGGGTGTTGCTATGTAGGCTGTAAACCACGGGGGCCTATAGCTCCCAACTCATACTCGCACTCTTTTGGACAAAAGCAATAACCAAACTAGTATACGAAATAGCTCACCTTCTGAAACGGAATCCCCCCATAAACTGTATCTTTGTGTGTGCTAACGAACTTCCGGCATTTTCCAGCTCAAACTATGAATATATATATATATATATATATATATGCATTGTCATTTTTCCGTTGATTCGCCTGTTGATCGCGTGTTGTCTGGATTATTAAAGTTGTGTCCCAAGTTTTTCGTCTTCTTACTATTCGCCGTGCTAGGAGTCTGGATCAAGCAATATAGCTGGGGATAGAATATTGTCACAGTCCGCGTATCTTACTGTTTGTTCGCTGTGTGGTCGAACCGTAACAGTAGGGAGGCCACATGCCTCGAGCTCTACCGACAACCTCACCTGGTTCAATCTCAGTTGCGTTATGCCTGCCTAGGTATGGAAAATTCTGAAGAACCAGTTTCAAGAAGAACATATCATGGATGAGAATAATGGTAGCTCAGGTAGGGTAGATGGTCGTTGACTTGTTCGCTGACCTGGGCAATTTGACTGCAAACGTTTCATCACCAATCGAGGTGACATCATCAGTGCGTTATTGGGGAGCGCAGTGGTGCGTAGCGGTGGGTTAGTGGTTGCTTCGATTGGTGATGAAACGTTTACATTCGAATCGCGAACAAGCCAACGGCCATTCTTACAAATCCCCTCCAACCCGTTCAGACTATGACACTGTTTCCTAAATCTGCTACATTCTAGCTTCGCTCTGTGAAGAACCTCCCTTTAAGGAACATCTTGATTACTTCCCGCGTTTTGTATAATCGAGGCGTACCGTGTTTTGATCCGTGAAAGGTGAGGTAGACCTTAGTTTTGGAGACTAAATACAGAGTAACCAATCGTATTGACTGAAAAATTGTGTACAGCCTGGTCGGGCCAATTTCATGTTTTGCGATGACCGGCATTACCCTTCATCCATAAAAGTGATACGGCTGGAAATTGCACTTTCACGATTGAGTGCAGTTTGGCTGTAAGAACTGAAACCACTTACTGGACGCGACCACGTTCGCACCAAGCCTTGCTGGCATACGATATGGACACTAGTGGGACGAAACGCCAGATCAGATAGTCGGTGTTGATGCATTATTGTACACACGATCGGTTCCAGTACGGGGACGTCACTGAATCGTGGACACATCGGTGACCCAAACAAACTAGAAACAAGAGATGGATGAAAGTGAGCCGAGTAAATAGGCGTTTCACGAAAGTACTAGTACAGCATATCTCTACTGAGGGAAACACCTTTGGAGGGTAACAAATTGCTTCCTCGGTGGAAGTGTTTCATCGTGACTAGAAATCTTAATCTCAGGTTTATACATCAAAGTGATGGAAAGTTAAATGGATCAGTTATTGGGCCCGCTTTTGTGAAGATACAATGGAATTTTTCAGCTTCGTATAGAATGAAGGCTCCAGGTACTCAATACTGTTACATTTACGTAAATGAGGAATACTGGTACAACGTTCTGAACTTGTAGGCTGGTCATTAGTAGGTACCAAGGTGATTGTTGAAAGGCCGACAAATTGTTAGTTACAGTGCGCTGTTCCATTCTAGGTTCCAGCTTTATTACTCTCAATCCGCAGAGCCATTGGAACCTTGAGCTCGAGACAGTTCAATGGTTAGGGCAAAAACTTACTGACCGTGGATTCTCGACTGCTCCTGTCATTGGGCAACTCCAGCTTTATTACTCTCAATCCGCAGAGCCATTGGAACCTTGAGCTCGAGACAGTTCAATGGTTAGGGCAAAAACTTACTGACCGTGGATTCTCGACTGCTCCTGTCTAGGATTGGGCAACCTGGTGGCATCCCAGCCTTCGGATGACACCATCGGTGCACACCATCTAAGATGCCAGGATGGCAAAAACATGTAGTTACTGGACCATAGTTCAAACCCAAGTTGCGATCGATTACATGATTCCTACTCTTTTGGTTAATTGTTAACCATACACCCCCTTTCGTTGCTTGGTTGTCAAACAGTTTCGTCCAAAAGGCAGAGAAAGGTTCACTCAATGTTTAAAATGTTACATGTAGTATTATTAGTGCATCACATATATGCACTAAGAGAAAAGTCACCGATTCACTCAAAAGAGACCCCCCTGCGTAAGGATGAACATAATTCTTCCTCGTTGTTATCCACGTCAGGTTGAGAAAAATGAAGGAGCCTTCGCCAGAACACGTGCTACCGAGGAAAATACCCAAAGGGACGAGATAATTCAGTGATTAGAGCGCACATTTACTGACCGAAAGGTCTGTGGTTCGAACCCGAACTCTGCATCCCGACTTCTTCTGTCTAGCCTCGGGAAACCTGGAGACATAACGTTCATGCCCCTGATTATCACTTAAAAGGGTTTGCGTAGTACACGCTAACTCACGATATCAGTTGACCCATTTTTACTAGACTTGACTCAGCACACAAAACCATTCGCTGGGATATTTTATGAATGAACTATTCGATTGGGAGTAATAAAGGCACAGGGGCGCGAGATGGCCTAAGTGGTCAGAGCGCGAATCTGCTGGCCGAAAGGCCCGGGGTTCGAACCCGACCTCTACTTCTCGATTTCCCCTGTCTAGAGTTGGGCAACCTGGCAGTACCCCAACCCTCGGGTTTCCTTCGGGTGGCATGGCAGCTAGGCGCCAGCAGGGTGCCTAAAGGCACAGGGTAGGAAGAAGCAGTTCTCGAGTTGGCAACACTCACCGTTGTCTTCGTAATAATTTGCCATGCTTGATGGTCCTTATTCGAAACTGGCTAAACTAAGAAGCTGGTAGCTCCTAATGACGGCGGTATGTATCAGCCATGTTACACGTTCACATTGGTAATTGGTCAGGTGACTGTACATCTGTCCGGAGAGCTTGGCAATTGATTTGCAAACGTCTCGTCTCCATTCTAGGAGACATTTTCAGTGCGCTGTTGGGTAGGGGGTGGGTTCACGTTCACCATGTTGTGGTGGCATGCATGTATCGGTGATACGTAAGGCTATTGACATCGCGAGCTTACAGGTTGGACAAGATTCAAAAGACCGTCGAAATGCAATTAGACAGAAATAAAATTGAAATTTCAGTATCAAAATGCAGGAAGCACGCGATAAAACTCTTGTAGAGCATCTTCACATGGAGGAACATCCCTGGAACGCTCCTATGGTATTCCCTAAAGCGACGAGGCCACAAGTAACTAAAATGGGCACAAAAAGTTGAGTTGAGCGAATTTAACCACATCAGGAACAAAGACACTCTTCTGCTTGGGATTATACGCACAGTGAGTCACAGAAAAATGAGGTTCACTTGGCGGGTTAGCGTCATTAATAAGGCGGTCAATATAGCTAGGCAAATGCATTTTGAAAATCTGGACGTTTCCCAGGGAGAAGTATCTCCTCCGCTATACCAGACTGGAATGTTGGAGAAACGAATGGATGACTATGGTACTGCAAGGTATGGTATTATCTGAATTCATGAACTCATTGAGTATGATCAAATGAAGAGTGTGATGCCACTCGTAAGAAAGAGAGACCTCAAGGCTTCGAGTGATGTTTCGAGTTGCAGGTAACTTCAATTGTTGAGACCAAATGGAAATTACTCTAGATTACGGTTTCATACCGCCTGAAAGGACATGAAAATGAATGAGTTTAACCCAACTGGTAAATCGGTTGTGGTGAAGTAGCGCGGAGGATCGTTAATGAGCCACTTCGACATTTGATGATGCCAGGTTGGGTTGCTTTGGCAAAACAGGCGTTAAAAACTACTCGGTGGAGGACTAGCAACCGCATTATCTTGTTTACCCGCTTTTTTTCTCACAGCCTCTTGGGATGGGGCGTTTTCTCTAAGAACATTTGAGTTTCTCGTAAAATATTAATTAGATTCTATATCCATCAGTGAAATAGGTCAAAGGAAGTTGTAAATAGTTAGAATATTCAACATTTGTGCTCACTTTGGGTCGTTCATGTCGAAAAAGCGGTTGGAATCATTCGAGTGAACCAGAGCAGGTGTGAATGATGGATTTCCGTTGGGAAGGGTCCAAGAGTCGCCTCCAGTGGCATGACTACCGTCAGCTATTCCACGGCCTGAAGAGTGTAAAGTGAACCGACTGAAAACACTGGCTGGATTTTTAAGTCGTTCGGACCCGTAAGTCACCGGTGGGTTCGTGTGCCGGACGCTGGAAGGAATGGTTGCGGATGAATAGGACGGAGACTTTCGTTTGTTCAGAGTCAGGAACCCAAACAAGCTGGTCACATTTCGCCCTTGTGTGGGAGCGTTACAAACAAGCGGATGTCGTTTAGAGGGCATTTTCGTGGTGAAAGTAGTCGATGACGGGCTTCGTAAACTGTGTCGACCAGAGGAGGAGGAAGAAACTGCAGTAGTTGCCGTATCCACTGGCGCTGATATTGGAGGGTTAAGTGAACCACCTTCAGACAGTTGAATATGCTCCTCTAGGATAAGTGGCGGAGTTGATTCATGAACAAACATGACTCCTTGACGAATAACATCCTCTGTAAGATCCCAAAGGCAAAACATCGTGTCTTGTCCAACGGACCCAAGGCTATGAGAAGCAAGGCAATACATATACGAGTTACCCATGCAGGAACAGATGAAGCAAACAAAGGACAGGAAATTCTGTTAGTAAGAAATGAAGCAGAACGTTGTCCATAAGATGAAAAAACTAAGGCCTCGATTCAACGGTAGTAATTCCGTTCAATTTATGTGCAGAACATCTGAAAACCACGACAAAAAGATCGATGAATTCATCGAATCTATAGGATACAAGATTGGAGATTACTTAGGTTGTAGAACCGACTAGTTTAAAAGTGTAACGGGGGACTAATAGGAATTTTTCGGGGGAACGTGAACGTTTAACACTGACAGGAAATAAACTAAGGCATTACTGATGGAGCAAATCGACATTCGTGTATGCAGTACGGACCAACAGAAATGAGTGGTCCTTCCTATGCAATGAAAGCTCATCACACTGCTTACCTGTCTTAGACTAATCTATACAGGTTTGCGAACCGATCTTTACTAGCTGCTGGATGAGTTGCTAACCCTAGTGAATCAACTCTAAATTTTTGAGTCGTGCTTGATAGGAAATGCTGATGGACAGAAAATAGGCGTTAAGACTGACAGTTGACACCTAAGACGATTCAACAACGGGCGTGAGCGGAAACATAAACGAGAACATAAAACGCGACAAAAATCTGATGCGACCTTATTAGAGTATCGGTAGGCGCCGGCCAAGGGGCAAGATGGTTCAGCAGTTAGAGCGCAGATTTACCGACTGGAAGGTCCGTGGTTCGAACGCAACCTCTGCCTCTCGACTTCCCCTGTCTAGGTTTTGGAAACTTGGCAGTATCCCAGCCCTCGTGCTTCCTTCGGGTGACATGCCAGCTAGATACCGAAATGTTACAGCTGAACGATTNGTTCAGCAGTTAGAGCGCAGATTTACTGACTGGAAGGTCCGTGGTTCGAACGCAACCTCTGCCTCTCGACTTCCCCTGTCTAGGTTTTGGCAACTTGGCAGTATCCCAGCCCTCGTGCTTCCTTCGGGTGACATGCCAGCTAGATACCGAAATGTTACAGCTGAACGATTTCTTAGGTCACGGCCAAGCACTCACATAATGAGCTAAAGATGAAACGCACTGAGACAGACTAACGTAATCACATCTAAGACCTCAGTGTTTTACCACAAAACAATGACACACAAGCAGGTTGGGAAACAGACGAGGAACTTTTGGCCGGGGAGATCTGCGCAAGTTGTACACCTAGACGACAGTTTGGGGTGCCATCACCCCTACTTTTGATTAACAGTCGTATACAGAAACGCGGCTTATGGTTGAGACGATATTTATTATGAAAGGGGTCATTACAAGTGAGGTTAGCTGCCATGACATACTCGGTGTAGAGGTGTTAAGTAAAACGAAATCCATGGCAATGGTTGCCTGCACCTTCCTGTGAGGCGAAGGTGAGCAAGACTACAGTACCAGCAGTGTTAGTCCATAGCAACCCAATTGGGAATTAGTGCATTGACAGTAGCTCAGTTGCGAAACTAATGTACCAACTATTTCACAAGCAACGCAAGTTGGGAATGTGCTAGAAACTTACCGATATGTGTTCGCAAGAGCTATGGTATTGTGTGACTGAGAGTCGAGAGACAGCAATGAGCCACTTGCGTTGTACTGCCCATCTTGTCGAACTCCACTGGCATCGGAAGTTGCACAACTTCGAGAACAGGAGGAAGCCTCAGAAGAAGGGTTTTCTAAGGAAATATCTGGTCGTGGACACAAAAAGGGATCGAATCGAACCGTGCTGACCCAGGATCGGTGACCCTCACCGCGACATATCACGGCTCGTTCCGCCATGGACCAAACAGTGATTAGATCATCTTGTCCACCGACCACAATAAACCGACTGTCTGGTGACCAGTCGACGCAAAGAAGTCCGGCAAAGTAGGACCGCATGTACCCCTAAGAAAAGTAAATATGCTAACATGAGTACAGTGGAAACGAAGAAAACAAGGAAGGATTGAACGCAATGGCATAATGTATTTTGCCGACTCCATGAATGTGGATCAGCAATAGACTATCTTTAATCCACTTTGATCAACTGGCTGACATCACCTAACGATATTGATAACAATTCACAAGGAAGGTGAAGAGTGTTGCGCACCAGTTTGTAAAAGATGTTGTAATTCATGATATCGCTGTGGTTTACCTATGCATTACACATATAACAGGTTTCACTGCTATGCTTAATCAGATGGAATGTATTTAACTTGAGCTCCTTGTTACTGCAAACGGAAGCTGGATCATGGCAGCTTGGATCAACGGGACCAGCACTTCGATCTCCAGTCAGTCACATTATGTGGCGGTAACCAGCCATATGCCAACTACCGTGTGAACCCAGTTCACCTATCACTACCGACTGTATAAAAAGCACACAGTGGATAGTATTCAGGGTAGCTGTCCACATTTGACTGCTACCAAGGGAGGCGAGGCTGTAGAAACCAATAAACCCAAATGGGCGGTTACACGTACATAACGCTTTTAAAGGACAGCATATTACTGTTGTTCAGGGGCACTGGAACGTCAAAAAATTCTAGCTTTATCATGATCGAAATGTCTAGAAATCTGACTACTACAACAAGATTGTTTCTAATGATCGAAATTTTTTGCCGCATGCATTTAATTTTTTTGTTTGGTTACCACTAAGTACACTTTGGATAGCCAACGCAACTCTGAATGAAGACCGCTTATGGACATCGATACTACGCCATATCTCCCGATCTTGAAGCAAATTACTAGAGTTGCTCGGACACCAATCCAGGAGGCCCAGGCAACTCTACTTTTCGCAGGTTGTAAATCTAGTCTTTTTCACTCCATTTCACCAAGCCATACGACCAAAAGCTGTCGCCATGATACCATGGCCGGGCTTGAGCACTGTACTGACCCTGTGGAAAAAATCGTTCAGCTGTAGAACCCTTTCGGGGCCTGCTGCCATGCCACCCGAAGGATACTAACAGGTTGCCTAAACCTAGACAGGGAAAGTCGGGAGGCATAGGTCGGGTTCGAACCATGGACCTTCCGGCCAGTAAATTCGTGCTCTAACCACTTGGGTCATCTCGCCCCCCCCCCCCTGATTCTGTGAAATACACTGGCTATGACTCCGTTCAAGAGCTATGACAGGAAGGCCGAAGTGGCCAGTCAGACTAACAGCAGCGAGTCTCACATTACAACTAAACGTGGAACGAGGCAGTCTACAGGTGAAGTCGTATCGTCCTCTGTGATAGAAGCGTGAAGGCAGTAAAACGCTTTTTTCAGAGGCCAGTATATCCACACATGGATTCGCAGATGTTGATTCCCCCTCTGCTTCCGCAGGAAGGACGGGCTGGAAAAAGTTGGCCCCAAAAACCGCACACTCCGGTCACCCATCTGTTGACTGTAGCCACCGTTGGCCCATCGAGTGGAAATACAAGTGGTAGTATCAAGAGCGAACCATCTATATCTTATTCTATAAGTCCTTGAGCTGGGCTTAATTGCATCCCACCTCACAGTCCAGCGGGTCAGACTAATGACTAACTGGCAACATGAAGGGTCATTCAAGTAAATCCCATTAGGTGCTGCCTTGCGGTTAAGCCTTCTGAGCCAAGCCGTATGGTCACGCATGGTCAGAGAGACCCCCAGTAAATAACGACAAAACACAACATAAAACAGAACGTAAAATAACACGAACTTCAGGCGGCACCGAGAGGGACGCTAGCTCGACTTCAGAAAGGTTGCAGATTGTATGGGTTAGGGAAGACAGAGTTACAAAAAGGTCTACGGCGGCGAAAAATCGGTGTTGACCTTTGATGTCATGCTGCGATGATGATGATGATGATGACAAAAAGGTCTGAAGGCAGTTTCCTTGGAAAAAGATTGGAAGTGTTAGGGCGGCCAGGTCCCAACTAACCATTCTACCCTGTGTAGTATTTCACTGAGATTTAACTTTTTTCTCTCTGCTGTAGCCAAGTGGGCCGCAGCGCTCTTCCTTCTGCAATATGGTCGAAATCAATTTGGTGTCCTTTGTCTTCTTCCTTGAGGTCTTTCCCACTCAAGTAACTAGACTATCAACGTGACAGAATAAATTCCATCAAGCTCACTCAGCTAGCACACAGACACAACAGGAAGAGAGAAATTCTACAACGTGACTGGATGAGCGAAGACGTGTCACTCGGATGACAGATATATGCAAGGTTACAGGAGTATGCTCTGATGAAAATCTTCTATGGTAGTATCGATTGGATAAAGAAGCAATACGTTCAGCCAGTGGGTGCAATGAAGCGCACAGGTTCACGTGGATTGTAATACAGAAGGATCGAGTAGAAAGCATCCCCTCCCCAAACACGGCAGCAGAACCTTAGAGTGGAATGGAGCCGTGATTCATAAAGAAGAATGTGGGTAGTATTTGCATAGTAGTAGTTGCATTCCCATCCGCCCTGGATAATTGAATTGGTGAGGGGCGCGACGTGTGAGAAAGAACGTAAATTGGCAGCAGACGGGCCAAGAACGATGAACGACGAGAAATGGAAGTTGGTAGCAA
The DNA here is from genome assembly GCF_000715545.1 of Opisthorchis viverrini. NCBI lineage: Eukaryota > Metazoa > Platyhelminthes > Trematoda > Opisthorchiida > Opisthorchiidae > Opisthorchis > Opisthorchis viverrini. The sequence continues at coordinate 643,971 of NW_008751810.1, forward strand.
ATTCGATTAAAAAATTTAGATCAGAGGGTGGAATAAGAAGGGTGGTGGGTGCATGGATTGACTTGGAAGCGTTGAAAGTCTCTGGGTTCGATGAACACTATTAGGGAATGTTGGCAAGCGTGACGTTCAGGACAGCAACGGTTTATACTCGGAGGTCGCGCAGGTGGAGTAGGACGATGAGTGAATAGTGGCGTCGACTATAAAGGTGTGGATAGAAGAGGTAACAGTGGACAAGAGACCGATTACGTACGGGGAATAGTGCAGCGGAGTACTGATCTTTGAGGAACTCCAGTGCTGAGTTCGTAAACCCAACATATCGTGACGCCACACGCGTTGCCCTAACGCTTGAAAGACTGTGAAGATGCAGTTGATGCAGCATCTACCCGATTGAAATATCGTTTGATATCCGCGGGTTAATTTTTCGCATGCCACCTTAACAAGAAAAAGAACCAGTGACTCCAGAGGCCTTATAAAATTGGGAGCCAGATTGAACATCTGTAGTCACTACATCCATTTATGTGATTGGTGGGGTTAAAGAAGCCATATCACTTAACTGGCAGGAGTCGACAGTGCAACCAATATGAAGAGGGTTTCACAGTGAGTGTGGCAATCATAAAGGAACCAGATTGACTTCTACCTTACGAGAGCACACGAAGACGTGACCCAAGAACAACAGGTAAGATTCTGGCCGGGAAGGGGTTGGTTCACAGCCCGCCAAGTGTTCGAGCAATAGTATGCGTATGGACGTCCTAAAATCTTGGTGTTGACCGACTTCAATGTTGCGTTTGACTCTGGCGACTAATCCATGTTCCTCAATAAGACGATGCAACAGTATGAACCCCGGAAGTTTGTAGATATCATGAGCTCCCAGTAATTACATGTTTCCGGGCGCGTGATGGTCTACAATCAATAGTGCCCAATACGAATATCCGATCTCCAAATCTTCATTTAATACCCTCACTGGTGAGATGAGGCGAACTCCGAAGGGTCCCCCTGTTGTTATGATCTGTCTGATGGAGAACCTTACCGACCTGGAACATGCAGACAATACTCTAGTTTGTAAAAAGGAGGAAGCCTACGTGTTACCAGGAAACCAACTCTTCGGTAAGAGCTGTGCGCCAGCGAAGTGCAAAGTCGTGCTGCGAAATTTACATGTCTGTAAAAATTCAAAGCTGGTTTGTGGAACACTATGCGTACCTCGGAAGTTGATTAACTCTGATGTGACGTGACAGGTGAACCTCAAAGGCCGAAATCCCGTTTGCTAATTTACATCACTTGTGGCAGCAAAAAGGCACATCACTGGGTTGATGATGATGACTGGTGATGGTGATATCATTGGGTCTCTAAGGACGCATGTCAGACCACAGTGCCAGGTGCGTTGTTGTGCGGCTGCAAGAATTGGACACAGTGGGGTCATCAGAGCTCCGCTGACCGACGTTTCAGAACCACATTTGAATTGGCTGGAATCGGCGATTCCATCTTTATTTGGTGAACAGAAGGTACTTTATTTAACGAATGTACTCACTGCTGCAAGCCAAGGTTGCTGGTTCACGTGCTACTCACGTCGAGTCACGGCCCAATTAGAAGAAAGTTTTTGCACTTACTAGGGAGTCGTTGTCATCGTCATTGACAGTAATGCACCAGTAACACAAACTGGTGCTTAACCGCGGTATTAATACGGATTAGTGGAGACCTAGAGGTGAACAGAATGACACGGTAGAAGGGACTGAAGGATGTTACGGAAATTCCGGTTGTCAGTGGTGTCCGCCTCCCAGCGACCCTCCCCGTGCATGTGTGGAAATACTTAAAGATACGGCTGTTGGCCGAAGTCCGTGGTTAGAGCGCGGAATGCCCGTGAGTCGAGCCCGACCTATGGCTTTCGACTCTCCCTGTCTAGGCTTGAGCAACCTGGAAGTATCCCAACCCTCGTACTTCCTTCGGGTGGCATGGCAGATAGGCACCGAAAGGGTGTTATGGCTGAATGATTATCTCTGCTTTATTTTTTCCGGGGTCAGTGGAACTCGCGAGCGTTGCTGTAGGGACCTAGGATGTTTGTGGGAGTCTAGCCCTACGCACCCTGTACTATCCCGCTTCTCTCCTCCAACTATAAGGCTTTATTCACCAATGTCCTGTTGCTGTCAGTGATTATGACGACAATTGGAGGAACCAGATTTAATCCATATCAACAATAGGGAGAAACTGGATGGGCGCAGGTGCGTCAGCTCAAATTTAGGGATCACTTGGACAAACATTACTGTGTGGAATGGTGTTCCTGAACTGATTGCCTCCGGAAGCAACTAGGCCACGCTGATGGGGTGGGAATGGGGCCAACACGAGATTACCTGTACCTGAGTGAGCTATTCTCGGCCTGGTGAGGGGAAGAGGAGAAATCAAT
>NW_008751810.1:646394-649096 GCF_000715545.1 Opisthorchis viverrini
AATGAGCTATTCTCGGCCATGTTGAGGGAAAGAGTAGATTTCATTTGTGATTAAGGCTAACGGGAAAATGCTAAACTAGCAAAGTGTACTGAGATGCAACATAGTTTATCATCAAAAATTCTAATCTGTAAGCATGTATCGAATTCTGGGTCTATGAAGATAAGCCCAACGGACTTACGTATAGCTCCATTGTATGGTACTCCACAACAAGAAGGTATCCATCCTGGGTAACGAGGGCAAGATAAACCCCGCAGGGAGAGAATGCAAACTGATTGACTGCTGCTGTATCTTCATACGAATTAGCAGAGGAGGTCCAGTTGTTACTGAGGTCACTCTTAGTGTCATCAACCAGTTTTTGTGGGCAGCCATTCTCCAGATGTGAGGGAATCGCTTTGAGAGTATTTTCCCCACTTTGGCCAGAAGATAAACTCCCAAATGAACCGGTACGGCCGCTAAATGACCAGCGGTAAAGTGGATTTCTGGTTGATTTAGCCTTGCAAGTATACACTGAGAATCCAATCCCACCCTTGAATAGTTCATAGCTGGGCGGCGTGGTCACCGGGGCGAGCTTCACGTCATATAAATAAAGATTCCCACTCACGTGACTGACCAAATACTGGTTAGGAGACTCCGGAACCCAGGCTATGCATGTTACCGCCGTCTTATCAATGGATCTCTTGAAAACATTATGAATAAACATGATGTGTCATACCTCTTCGTTGTATACCCGACAAAAGTCCTTTCTTGTTGGATATATGAGCTGCATTTCTCCATTGCTGAGGCCAACAAGCAAGGGCGCTTCGCAAGAGCCAGCTCTGAAAGCGTGGCACGTGGGCGCAGCTTTGAAGACTCGACGGTCAATTGGAATATGTTGATTCTCTTGTGCGTATACATAAAGTTCCTTTCCAATATTTATGCAGAATATGCTGTTCGGGTTCCATTCACAGGCTGAATATGCGTTATCGCAGGGTCCCTCGAGCTGCAAACTTGCATTTTCGGGTGGAGAGAAATTGTCCAGGAACGACATACGGACCGCAACACTATTACATTGGGGATCCTTATACGGTGGTAACGGGCAGTTTGACAGTATGTACTGGCCCTCTAATGCTTCGAATGAATGAGTCATAGGGGACCTGGTTCCAGCGGACCGATCGTGGGCCAGCGGCAAATTGCTTCCAAACCCGTTCTTTTTCAAGGTCAAGTCAAAGTCAGTCAGTATTTCTCTAGGTTCTCTAGATCCATTGAGTATACATACTGCAAAGAAGCCGATTGGTCAGGGTAGAATCTGCCCTGACTCACACAAACAGGCCAAAATAAAATGCTTGATCCTCACCGCCTAAGACGCTGGGTCTCAGGATTACTGTTGTTGAAAATGAAGTAACTATGTACAGGAGCTATTAATATAGTTCACTCAGGACTTCACGCCAAGGCCAAAATGTCGCCCAGCGCCTTACACTTGTCAGCTCAACGTGCATTGGTGCGCTGCAACAATAGAGTATGCCACTTGTAGGCTTGCGTATGTGGCTGAATATCGTTAGTTGGACGACTACCGCCCGGCAGCTACAGAACAATTATCCTATTAGCGTACCGTGCAAGGTGGTGGAACGCGTTCAGAAGCGAGCCATGCTATATCACCTTTGTGGCGTTTTATACCTTTATTTTACTTCCATTATAACACTACGTATTTCATCATTGCATAATCGTTTTTTGTTTAAATACGAAAGCTACAAAAACGCGCACTTGTACAATTTCACATAATACAAGCGTGGTCACGTGCTTCGACTCCCTCTTCTGATTTCGCTCGCGCTTGCAGCGGTCATTCGCGAGTCTCATGTACTAACTGTCGTACCAAAACATTTCAGACATCTTCGGAATCTATTATATGTGGGAACTGTGCAGAAGGAGACCACTGGACCAACGTACTTGGATTATTGTTTATTTGCTGACCTGGGCCAAAGACGAACTATTTTGAAGAGAACAATCGTTAGTGAGTCTGTTCCATCTGATCTCTTTATTTTTGTATACCCAACCTAGCGTAATTATTTTTATTTCTTTGCCACACATTCCTGGTAAACTAACTTATTGGGTAGCCAGACCACTACACCTTAGTACCAACAGCTTGATAGTTCCAGCTAAACGCGGACTTCTCCCTAGCCGTTCTTGCGTGGCGAACATACTCGAACATAAATATGGATGATTAGGCGCACCATCTCCCGTATTACTCATATTAAATTCCAAACACATCAGATCGCTTCTTGAAAGTGCCAACTGATTTGTCCACTCAAGACACAACAAGGACGTAAGTCTCGTTGGGCACATCCAAAAAGCTGGTACGAAAATGGTTGCTGGCTTTATGTCCGGGGACTATGAAGCCCGTCTCGAAGTGCTTAGATTTTTCCCCCTGGAGTGTCGCCGACTCTGAGGAGAGGTAATACCTACTTGTGCCCCGTTTGAACAAGGTTTGCCGGCAGTTTTTCACCGTCGATCCATCTAACACATGGCGAGACACAGTAAGAGTATTCGCAAGCTCAGGACGCGCAATTCCTTTGAGCAGAATTTTTTCATTCCGAAAACTTGCCGCGTGGAATAACATTCCTCAGACTGTTGTCCACGCCTCTTTTAAACCCAGGTTCACATCATTGTTAAACGCTTTTTATATAAATCTCTGTGTTGCCAAGCTTACTGTCTTGCGTGGGAACCCG
>NW_008751810.1:649145-686767 GCF_000715545.1 Opisthorchis viverrini
CAGACGAACGGTGGCTGCTGAACAACAAGAGCAAAACCGATCCGGGGAAATTGGGCGAGTGCTTTGATACTGGGCTTCAATCTGTGAATCCAATTAACTGGAGCATTTTGTTCTCCTATATTTAGTCACTATCGGGGGTTGCCAACATCCCACATGAGCCTAGCCAAACCTTATGCTGGACAGTGTCGTAGTGTCATAAACCTTGAACAGTCAGCTTGTGAATTTTACTTATTGAGAAGCAGATATATGCTAATAATAATTTGCGTTTAGAGTAGCTTGCTGACATGTGGAGATGTTAATATAGAAGCAGGTCATTGGACGCCGTGCGTTTGAGATATGTCAACCCCTGTGCCCTTTTGGGCGACAGCCGAATATAAATTAATATGACGAGATTCTTCATCTCTCTTGCCTATCTCGTCAGCGTCCAGCGGGGTGCTAAGTGTTACTTTACTTTGTCTAGAATCAGGCCACTCGCTACAACGAGTGACAAGTCCATTCCCTTCGTGCCCTTTGCAAGATAACGCAAAGATGAATCTTTGGATTAATAAAGGATGCTAAACGCTTCTGCGTCATCTGTAAACAAATAATGGAGGCAATTTAAGTTTTTTAAGTTCATATACCTGAATGTATTCACAGATGTGCAAACCTGTGGGATTTGATTGGGATATTCGCAACATTTTGATGAAGCTGTCGGTGGGAATCAGCCATCAGGCGAAGCGTAAACTGGAATTGGAAGCGCCCTACACACCTGCGCATTCAACGACGTGGACGTGCTATCTCTAGCAGCCATTGATGACATATTGCGAAGGTCTTTCAGTGCAGGCCCGGTGTTCACCTGTGGCGCACTTTTGGCAAGAAAGTGACGCGGCTAGGGTCCGGCCGAAAAGTTTTCTGAATTAGGGTTTTTGTGAAACACCGTAACATCATAACTACTTCATTGGGTAAAGTGGCTGTTTGCGTTTCGCTGTTTAAAATGTACCAGGGGCATACTCCTTCAGGAATACGCCACGTGAGGCTATGTAGCGCATCTGGGAAGTCACTTCGAAGTAGTCCGGTTGTGGCGCAAAAGACCCTTCTTTTCGTGCTGATCTTTTCCGCCTAACAAATGTCCAACAGGCGTTAAGGCAGCCATAAATAACAATAGCCGGAATAATAATGGTTTTTGTTATCCAACGTTTAAGGAGGCGTGTTTGTGAGATTTCGTAGATGTGTACAGGCCGTCCTCAACGACGGGCTTTCTTACTTTGTAGGTAGTTGGTGCGCCTAGTTTTCTGGAGGCATCAAGCGATAATACTATTACATCTCAACCTTACTCACTATAAGTTCATCGGCAGATTGGGTGAGACGGTGGGCGCCTGGAGGCGGACTAATTAGGGCGTGCCAAAAAACAATGAAAAGATGTAAGACCGGTGAGGAATGATACGCCCGCAGTCACCATGTAACCTTTATTTTGTGTATGCTTTGGCCTCAATAAATGAAAACAACAAGACAGAAGTCTCCTTTGACATTCTGTTTTCATAAATCTTTCTGGCTTTTGTTGTAGCAAAGTCCTTGAGAGCAAAAAGTTTCATTACTACTCACGTGCATTTGGAAATTTGAAATAGTTTGGGCTTACGCAAGTAGCGTTCACTGGTAAACGATGTAATGATTCCATGGCAGGGATCGAAATGTCAACATGGTTGCCGACTGGCGTTCAGTGCAAGCGACTGCTCATCGTAATTCCAAAGCGTGATAAGAGGTAGGCCGATTTTATTATTAGTAAGCCAAGGTTTTCATCTTTCCCCTTACAGAACAGATAAAAAATACAACACTCAGTAGGTCCTGACAGCGAGCTTATTGTGGTGCATAATTAGGTTAACTTCGGGGACGGGTATCAGCGATTTTTACAAATTTGTTGTGTCCCTCTATTCTAAATAATCATCTCCTTGTTATACCGTTTGTTTGCTGTATTATCCGTGGTTCGTCTGATCCATCCGCATCAAATAGGCCCAAGTGCGCTTTCAATATTGCTACGATCTGAGGCCCTGAGCGGGGACGCGTTGTCACCACTTATTGCGTTCAGGTTCGTCGTCCCCAAACAGATATCACGCGGGGGTAAGTTGCAAAAGTGTGATGTCTGCGATTGCTATTTTACATTATTTTCACCCAAAATGTGCGAACTTCGTTCAAAATGGAGGACTGATAGATGGCTGCGGAATTAATTTCATACTTGTCTTCGGCTTTGCCCAGTGACCTTTCAGCGAAACAGAAAGCTTAGAAATCAGAAATTTTCTCACGGATACGTCCAAAGATAGTCAGTTGGCCAAAGTTAAAAGAACCTCAAACTTCATAGAGTTCTCTGGTGCGCCACTGAGTAGGTGTAGATTACCGTCACAATCAGATGTCACCTTCAAGTGCTTGAGGCACACTTGCTACGGTGTTCTTAAATTAATACGTGGCATCCAACTGACCTAACACATGTTGGATCAATCTGCTTGCGTCTGGCTCATAATAATTTCGGTTGTTAATTAACGGAACGCTTCTCACGTAGTCATGCTGTTGTAAAGGCTGGTTTATCATGGTAGTATAACTAGTGATAACAAAGCAGGGCATTTATCTTCCGCTAAAAGTTGAACCTTGCTTGGTGCTGATTAGTGTATAAGGCTGGGGATCAAAGTAACGTGCAGAACCCGTTAATCTATTTATAAACTGAAGCCCCGATGTTCTCAACATTTGCATCCTGAAACACTGCGTCAATTTCTGCATTGGTCTGTGCTGGAATGGAGTTTATCAGACTTGACAGATAGCATGTAACCAGAGCTCAAATTTTCAGAAACAGTCTCATGCACCGTAACCCACGAGTTTTAATGGGTCCTGCATTTGAGTGCACCTCGGTTGCACAGATGCTGGAAGGCTAGTATTGACATCCGTGCACTGAACAATTCTGCCCGATTAGCGTAACGAGCCATCTTTTAACCTCAACTTGGGGGTCACATATTTCTGAATAAATAGTTTGTTTGTTTGTAGCCTGTATTAATAAGTACTAATTGTGGGTAGTAGTATACTATATATGTAGGTTTCTCCGCTGCAAACATGGAACATTATAAATGTAGAGGGCCTCGGTAAAAATTATTTCAACCCAGCTTTCACGAACAAAACGTCACTTTCCGGACAAGTCAGGGTTATCTCCTTACAGTGTGCACCCTACTGTGTTGTTCACATAGTTCACACATTCTAACAAAAAGCTGCGCCCAAAAACACCATTTTTACTTCACACTTGGATAACCACGTTGACTGTGCATCAAGTGTAAACTTTTAAAATTTCACAAGTGTATTTTGGAACATATGTGATCAAATGATGCATCCATTGTTGGTGACATTATTTTTTGGAAGACTATTTACTGGACGTTTGCTTCCTCATCTGAGGCCCGAAATATACATATGCGACGTTGCCCCCGCTGTAATTCGCCTTTGATTGAGGCAGCGAAAGCTCTCTTCCGAGGTTTCGTCTACTACGCTCTCTGTGATAGGAGTGGTTGAACTCGCGTCATAGCTGGGGGTTAGCGCGCTCGTTCTCAGGTGGAGTATAGCCGTTCATCCTACCCAATTCCGATGCAATTCAAAAGGCTGCCTTCATGTTCTAGATTCGTTACGGCCGCCGCTCCTGAAAGTAGACAATAGAGATCGTGAATATTGATGGCGCTCACTCCGAAATCCGTCGGCGAATTACATTACTACGGCCGCTCACCACAAGCACACCAAAATAAGTCTCGACGGAAATATATAGATTTCGGAGCTGTGCATTTTGTGAAGACAGCCTAATCAGTTTTCATCATTCAGTGATATGTTATTCGCAGCATTTTGCTTAAGAGAGCAAAATTCCTAGAACACGAAACTTGACCAAACCGCATTTCCTTACCAATTCACGATCAGGTAACAATTAACGCACAAAGGGGACATAGCGACCACACCTATGGGCCAAGAAATCCCGAACCTCAAACGTGGTTCCGAGACTTCTGCTGTGCAGACTCCTCAGGAATGCGCATCTTTCTTGAACAAGTCACGCTGAGACCAGCTCCGGTGGAAGAACGATATGGGACCACTGTCCAGAATGTTCACGAGGATGGCGCTATGCTCGCTCCGAAGAAAACCAGCGCACACTCGGGCGAGCCGCAGGCTGCCAAAAAGGATCCGGCGACTTCTGGAAAAGACGCCAACACTTTTTCAAAAAGTTGACTACAGGGGATACAGAAGATGAGCTGGCAGTTCGTAAAATGCGGAATCGCTGTAAATCAGAAATCCGCAAATGGAACATACGAAAACAATCCACCATTCTGGACCTCGCTCGAATAAACAAAACGTCTTGTTCAAATACATGAGACATCGCTGCAGAGACAAGCCATCCGCGTTCTCCTTGAGGGACGGAAACGGGGAATCGACGAATGGCCCAACAGTGGTATCCGAGGTTTACAGAGAACACTATGCCTGTCTATGCTCAGCCCCAGCGTCTTCGTCACATCAACTATTGTCGAGGCGCAACTACGAACAGTCTCTAACCGACTTGGCCTTACGGTGGAGGACACTCGTCAACTCTTGCATCAGATCAATCCATTCTGCGCGTTGGGGCCCGACGAGGTCCATACAGTAATCCAAGGAAATGTCGTCTACACTGGCAAATCATTTACACCTGGTGTTTCGTCAGTCGCTTGACGAAGGCCGCCTTCCCTCTGCTTGGAAGGAAGCGATTGTCACGATAATCTACAAAACTGGTGACTGATTGTCGCCTGGCAGCTACAGGCCTATAAGCCTCACTGGCGTGCCGTGCAAGGTGATGGGACGCGTTCTGAAGCGAGCTATCCTAGACCACCTTACTTCCAGTAACCTGATATCTCCAGCTCAACACGGATTTCTCCCAAACCCTCCTTGCCTGACAAACATGCTCATGTTTATGGACAGCTTAATCCAAGCCAAGGACGAAGGACTCTTACCGGATGCCATATTTTTGACCTCTCAAAAGCATTCGATAGGGTCACACACGTCCGGCTGCTCCACAAACTCGAGTCTCACAAGATTCAAGGAAAAATCCTTCGCTAGATAAAGACGTCCCTATCGGACAGATCACTCCGAGTGAGAATAGGCTCGACCTACTCTTCTCCGGCGCCGGCCTCTATTGGAGTTCCTCAAGGCCCCGTCCTGGGACCACTGCTGTTTCTGATCTATGTCAACGGCCTTCCGGATGTTCTTGCAAGTCTATGTCTACCTTTTGCGGATGACTTGGAGTCCTGGAGTTCCAATGCCAGTGCCATTCAAATGGGTGTAGGCGCTGCCAAGCAGTGGTCGTTGGACTGATACCTTCCTCTGAATGACGAAAAGTACGTCCATATGTCGTTTGGAGGAGACTCAGCAAACGTCTTTGTTATGCATGGTGAGAAAGGACCAGAAAACATCATGAGGATAGACGCCAAAAAGGACTTGGGCATCTGGGTCTCCTCAAACTTGCCATTCTCACTGCACCATGAGGAATCTGTCCAAAAGGAATTCACCATTTTACAGATGATCCGACTCACCTTCTCCCGTGTTACTCGCATGGACTTCCAAATACTCTATGGGGCCTAGGTCAGACCGCTCCTGGAATACGCCAACCAAATTGTCTACTCAGGACGAACGAAAGACGTCACCCTCATTGAGCGTGTCCAGCGAGCCGCTACGAGAATGGTTGCTGGCCTCAAATCCGTGGACTACAATACCCGTCTCGCGACGCTTTATCTCTTTCCCCTGGAGTACCGTCGTCTCCGAGGGGACCAAACCCTTACTTGTGCCCTGTTTAAACAAAGCTTGACCAACAGGTTTTTTACCATTGACCCAGCAAACCCACGGTGGGGACATAGTGAGAAGATTTTCGAGCCCAGAGCGCACACACTCATTAGGCATTTTTTAATCATTTCGGGTAGTAGGTGCGTGGAATAACCTTCCTCCGACGGTTGTTCACGCTCCTTCTAGAACCCAGTTTGAAGCACTATTAGACACTTATCTATGCGAATCCTTGCGCCAGAGCATACTGCCCCGCGCTGAGAACAAAAAAAGCAGTACTACACCCTTTTTTACTTATGCCTTTCGGGTGATCGACAGCAGCCAAAAAAAGAACGAACCTGACTCGGGAAACTTGGGCAAAAGCCTCGTTCCTGTGTATCAATCCGTGAATCAATCCGTTCACATCCGGCAGTGACGCTTAACAAACATTAACGTAGAAGTATCTACTGAGCGTTTTACTTCAGTCATGCAATTCGTTCACCAATCTGAAATTCTTTCTCAAGGCGAAATTGGCACAAAACAATGAGGAGTTCGAGCCAACTGGATGGGATGTCATTTAGGATTGCTTGGTCTGGACGGCCAATATTCCGAGTCAAACCATAACCCACGTAACGCACCCCTGTTGCCTTCTGAAACCTTTGCTTGCATGAACATTCCGGAATTGTCTGCATCAGTAGTGTCAGGCCCTGCTGCAATCTATCATTCAGGGATAAACCTTCAAACTTAGCCGCGCAGTTCAAGATGACTCGCAACTTTTGTGGGTTCTTCGGGTTCAAAAAGGGGCGATGAAGTAAACACCACTACTTTTTGATCCCCAATTGATGAGTGCGTACAGGTCCGAGGTAGCCCTTTATGATGCTATCATTCATACATTCTCTGAATCGCGCTAACGGAACCAGATGCTTTGAAAAACGCCTCCTCATATACTGCGGTCGAGAATGAGCCAGGCGATAATTATCAGGAAGTCTTCCGGCCGTTCTTCGCGGTAATGATGCTTCGTAATGATCATCCTGAAACAGTGAAGAATCTTTGTCTTGGACACTTTGGCATACACTCGGAGTCTCTAAATCGATGGAATCGGCCCCTTACAGGGCCCATAGATGAGCAGTGATGTTATCATCTTTCATGCCTACGCGATGCACTTGTCTTAAGACCCTATGTCCTATGGACAGCGGACCAAGTGGAATCCAACCCAAAGGTGTCTTAACAGCGTAAAGTTCTTTTTGCTTGCTCAACTTTTCTCCAAAGACCTCTGTAACGTCTTCTCCTATCAACATACTCAAAGCAAGCAAGATGGGGGTGAGTGAGAATGAACCGGCGATATTTCTTATGTCCAAAACCACGCCATGCCGGTGACCGACGCGATTCTCCTGTAGAGTGTGGGGGATTTGCTAAAGACCTCTGTAACGTCTTCTCCTATCAACATACTCAAAGCAAGCAAGATGGGATGTGGTGAGAATGAACCGGCGATATTTCTTATGTCCAAAACCACGCCATGCCGGTGACCGACGCGATTCTCCTGTAGAGTGTGGTATAGGGATTTGCTCAGGGTCCCACCACCATCTATATCGTGTAATACCAGATACCAACAAAACCACATTGGCTGGTTTGTGCAACTGGACATTTCAGACAGAAGCAAGAACCTGCGTTGGCGTCATACCGGTTCGTGTAAATGGTCCGCAAGGCAGCCTTCTTACGTACGCACTGTTGGATAGTGGGTTAGACGTACCCTTGAGGACGAAACACTTACTTAATTAGGTTGGTCTGACCGGTTTTCCAGCAACTTTGAATTTATCAACAGTGAGCAGGACCATTACTATTGAGACTGGAAGTCTCAGAATCGAGTTTGGATCGGTAGATCCAGGTGAGACCATGGCGGCTGAACGAGCTTTCCTGAGAAGCTCTCTGATAATCAGCCTACCATTCACGAGCCCAACGAAGATAGCTATTCAATACAATCACGTGAAGAACAGTACTCTTATGGAGCTTCCAGATAAACGTTTGAGTATATTGATAGGAGAAGACGTTACAGAGGTCTTTGGAGAAAAGTTGAGCAAGCAAAAAGAACTTTACGCTGTTAAGACACCTTTGGGTTGGATTCCACTTGGTCCGCTGTCCATAGGACATAGGGTCTTAAGACAAGTGCATCGCGTAGGCATGAAAGATGATAACATCACTGCTCATCTATGGGCCCTGTAAGGGGCCGATTCCATCGATTTAGAGACTCCGAGTGTATGCCAAAGTGTCCAAGACAAAGATTCTTCACTGTTTCAGGATGATCATTACGAAGCATCATTACCGCGAAGAACGGCCGGAAGACTTCCTGATAATTATCGCCTGGCTCATTCTCGACCGCAGTATATGAGGAGGCGTTTTTCAAAGCATCTGGTTCCGTTAGCGCGATTCAGAGAATGTATGAATGATAGCATCATAAAGGGCTACCTCGGACCTGTACGCACTCATCAATTGGGGATCAAAAAGTAGTGGTGTTTACTTCATCGCCCCTTTTTGAACCCGAAGAACCCACAAAAGTTGCGAGTCATCTTGAACTGCGCGGCTAAGTTTGAAGGTTTATCCCTGAATGATAGATTGCAGCAGGGCCTGACACTACTGATGCAGACAATTCCGGAATGTTCATGCAAGCAAAGGTTTCAGAAGGCAACAGGGGTGCGTTACGTGGGTTATGGTTTGACTCGGAATATTGGCCGTCCAGACCAAGCAATCCTAAATGACATCCCATCCAGTTGGCTCGAACTCCTCATTGTTTTGTGCCAATTTCGCCTTGAGAAAGAATTTCAGATTGGTGAACGAATTGCATGACTGAAGTAAAACGCTCAGTAGATACTTCTACGTTAATGTTTGTTAAGCGTCACTGCCGGATGTGAACGGATTGATTCACGGATTGATACACAGGAACGAGGCTTTTGCCCAAGTTTCCCGAGTCAGGTTCGTTCTTTTTTTGGCTGCTGTCGATCACCCGAAAGGCATAAGTAAAAAAGGGTGTAGTACTGCTTTTTTTGTTCTCAGCGCGGGGCAGTATGCTCTGGCGCAAGGATTCGCATAGATAAGTGTCTAATAGTGCTTCAAACTGGGTTCTAGAAGGAGCGTGAACAACCGTCGGAGGAAGGTTATTCCACGCACCTACTACCCGAAATGATTAAAAAATGCCTAATGAGTGTGTGCGCTCTGGGCTCGAAAATCTTCTCACTATGTCCCCACCGTGGGTTTGCTGGGTCAATGGTAAAAAACCTGTTGGTCAAGCTTTGTTTAAACAGGGCACAAGTAAGGGTTTGGTCCCCTCGGAGACGACGGTACTCCAGGGGAAAGAGATAAAGCGTCGCGAGACGGGTATTGTAGTCCACGGATTTGAGGCCAGCAACCATTCTCGTAGCGGCTCGCTGGACACGCTCAATGAGGGTGACGTCTTTCGTTCGTCCTGAGTAGACAATTTGGTTGGCGTATTCCAGGAGCGGTCTGACCTAGGCCCCATAGAGTATTTGGAAGTCCATGCGAGTAACACGGGAGAAGGTGAGTCGGATCATCTGTAAAATGGTGAATTCCTTTTGGACAGATTCCTCATGGTGCAGTGAGAATGGCAAGTTTGAGGAGACCCAGATGCCCAAGTCCTTTTTGGCGTCTATCCTCATGATGTTTTCTGGTCCTTTCTCACCATGCATAACAAAGACGTTTGCTGAGTCTCCTCCAAACGACATATGGACGTACTTTTCGTCATTCAGAGGAAGGTATCAGTCCAACGACCACTGCTTGGCAGCGCCTACACCCATTTGAATGGCACTGGCATTGGAACTCCAGGACTCCAAGTCATCCGCAAAAGGTAGACATAGACTTGCAAGAACATCCGGAAGGCCGTTGACATAGATCAGAAACAGCAGTGGTCCCAGGACGGGGCCTTGAGGAACTCCAATAGAGGCCGGCGCCGGAGAAGAGTAGGTCGAGCCTATTCTCACTCGGAGTGATCTGTCCGATAGGGACGTCTTTATCTAGCGAAGGATTTTTCCTTGAATCTTGTGAGACTCGAGTTTGTGGAGCAGCCGGACGTGTGTGACCCTATCGAATGCTTTTGAGAGGTCAAAAATATGGCATCCGGTAAGAGTCCTTCGTCCTTGGCTTGGATTAAGCTGTCCATAAACATGAGCATGTTTGTCAGGCAAGGAGGGTTTGGGAGAAATCCGTGTTGAGCTGGAGATATCAGGTTACTGGAAGTAAGGTGGTCTAGGATAGCTCGCTTCAGAACGCGTCCCATCACCTTGCACGGCACGCCAGTGAGGCTTATAGGCCTGTAGCTGCCAGGCGACAATCAGTCACCAGTTTTGTAGATTATCGTGACAATCGCTTCCTTCCAAGCAGAGGGAAGGCGGCCTTCGTCAAGCGACTGACGAAACACCAGGTGTAAATGATTTGCCAGTGTAGACGACATTTCCTTGGATTACTGTATGGACCTCGTCGGGCCCCAACGCGCAGAATGGATTGATCTGATGCAAGAGTTGACGAGTGTCCTCCACCGTAAGGCCAAGTCGGTTAGAGACTGTTCGTAGTTGCGCCTCGACAATAGTTGATGTGACGAAGACGCTGGGGCTGAGCATAGACAGGCATAGTGTTCTCTGTAAACCTCGGATACCACTGTTGGGCCATTCGTCGATTCCCCGTTTCCGTCCCTCAAGGAGAACGCGGATGGCTTGTCTCTGCAGCGATGTCTCATGTATTTGAACAAGACGTTTTGTTTATTCGAGCGAGGTCCAGAATGGTGGATTGTTTTCGTATGTTCCATTTGCGGATTTTTACATTACAGCGATTCCGCATTTTACGAACTGCCAGCTCATCTTCTGTATCCCCTGTAGTCAACTTTTTGAAAAAGTGTTGGCGTCCAGAAGTCAAGTCGCCGGATCCTTTTTGGCAGCCTGCGGCTCGCCCGAGTGTGCGCTGGCCGGAGGGAGCTGGTCTCAGCGTGACTTGTTCAAGAAAGATGCGCATTCCTGAGGAGTCTGCACAGCAGAAGTCTCGGAACCACGTTTGAGGTTCGGGATTTCTTGGCTAATAGCAGACAAACTCAAATGTGAAATTTGCTATGTCCTAGTGGAGCTTTAATTTTTAACTGATCAACGAAATGTTTTTCGTTGTTGATGACTAAATCCAGCAGGGATTTTTGTTGGCCTGCGCAGCATTTTTTTGTGCGCAACAACGTGTTGTGTCCAAGCGCTTTTTTGAACGTCTTCAGTCGGCGCCGCTGACAAACGCCCGCCTGATTCGACGCGCTAGAGTTCCATCCAGGAGGCCTTTGGGGCATTGAATTCACCTACCAGCAGGAGATGAGTTAAGTGGTATTTGGAGGAGAGTTGCTCAAGTGTTTGTATGAGAAATTGGTCATCTTCAGGTGGACTCGAATGTCTACGGTAGACCAAACCGAAAAGGAGGGAATCCGACCCGCGCAGCGGGCTTCGGACCCACGGTGCATCGCAGAAGGGTGCGAAGTTGGTGTCAGGGAGGACAACCGGGATTGGTAGGGCCAAATATATGTACAGAGCAACCCCACCTGCCCGCCCTCGTTTTGAGTTCGCTCGAAAAATAGAGTAACCGTCTATCGAGATCTCTGCGTTAGAGACATCTGGTGTGAGCCAAGTCTCTGTGAGTGCGATTATGGCCGGCTGCTCAAGGTAAGCTGACTGTTTAACATCGCCGAGTTTGTTGAAAAGGCTGAGGCAGTTTATGGACAAGCACTTTAACACCGTCTCTGCTTCCTCCGAGCGTGAGGGGCCGGAAGTTGAGTGACCAGGTTGGTTATCAAACTTAAGAGTTGTTAACCGGGTTTGAGTCCAGGGATCCGAAGGGGCCTCCGGGGCGCTGTCGTCTGCTTCCTGTGTTCGTGGTTTCTGGGGGTGCTTTTCGCTTGCGAGGTTTATTTTCGTTCCGTGGGGGCCCGGTTTGCTTGGGCCTTTTGGTTTTCGGGGACGAGGTCTTTTCCACCGTGGGCGAAAATTTCAACCGTTGCTGTTTGTAGCTCTTTCAGCACCCCCATTTTGGCGTTGATCAGAGATTTGCGGTAATCTTTCGCCTTCCTGGATTCTTGGGTGTTTTGGCGCGGTTTGGCCGGAAAAGTGTCTCTGTGAGGCCCTGGGCGCTAGGTGGGGCACCAAGAATTAACGATTTTGGTGGCGCTCCTAAGAGACTCGCTTTCGTGGAGGACTGCACCTTGAAGCCAGTCAGCAGTTTTCTAATCTGTCGAATTTTATGTGGCTTGTTTGGCTGCAGTCGCTCTTCTTTCGTGTTTGTGCGGACACACAATCCGCCAGCGATCAGCGTGGCCAACTGGATGTACGAGGGGTTTTCTGGATGGCTGTAGTCATGTTTATGACTTTGGTTGTCGGACCCCTGGGCGACGTTTGTCCACAAGCAGAGAGGCCGCCTTTGACGGAGTGGATCTGGAGATTGGCTTCGCTTCTTGTCCCCGCACGTCTGACTCAGTACAGTTCAGAGGCTGTGATATTGTTGAGGAGTGCACGGCTTCAGCTGTGTCATCTGGTACGGAGATAAGCGTTGATAGCTCCCTGTAGTTTGTATGTGGGGTTTGCCTCATCCAAGGCATCCCCGCCTTTGGTGGGCGAGAGGCCTGTGGTGGTCGAATAAAAACTGCTGTCCGGAGACGCAGCTGATTTCCTCGGCCTGCTTTCGGGAGCACAGATGGATATGACCCCAATCGGCTTCGCCATGAGTTTGCGGTCAGCCGAATTGGTGCTCGGTGTAAGCCTGTTTCGTGCTTCCACCCCTGACCTGCTATGAACAAGCTTACGCGCGTCTGGAGGACGATTCTCAGATAGACTCCTGGTCATTGGGTTGGCCTTTTGAATGCTGCCAGCCCGCTCCAAGATCTCCTGTACGTCGGATGGGGAAGAACGAGTCACTGGAAGTCCAAGAGTTCGCTTACTTCCCTTCTGGCGTAGCCGTTCTGCGTGGAGCAATTTATCAGGCATGGTGAGGACATTCCCAAGGATTGATTGTGCCAGCTTCGCTGGCGTGATTCTTCCGGAGAATGACCCCCAGATTATCAGTCTGTTTTCCCTTGGGCGCCTGTCCACTGGAGACGCTGTGGCGGTTTTTATGGCCGCGTCAGGAAGTTGTATGACTTTCTTCGCAGCCATGGGGCCCGGTATGGATATCGCGAGGTGTTGTTTCAGCGAAGAAAGTTCCTTGTCGACTTTCGTCCAAGGCACTGCATTCTTAGCGCCTGAGTACTCCAGTGCCTTCGAAAGACGTTCTAATTTCCCGTCGAGTATCCGCACGGGGGATTGGGTACCGTTTTGGGGGCTCTCCTCTTGGCTGCGGCATGCATCGCACCCTTAACGTATGGCAGCTGGCGCAGACAAACGGGTCAGGAGAGTTAGCTAGCCGGCTTATCTGGTCGTCCTGTAAACCCGTGCATTTGAAGTACCACCAGGCCTTGCAGGTGTGGCATTGCACACCGCGTTCAACGTTCGACGGGCAGCCATTTCGCCCGCATCTCTTGTGGTCTGTCAATGGCTGCTGAGGGCAATCGGTATAAACTGATGTCATCTTTAGAACTAGAGGTAAAATAGGAAGTGTGAGCAAAATATCAAGGGTTATCTCTGAAACGTTTTGTTAGAGTAATAAAATTCAATAATTACTCGTTTGTACTCTGTGAATAGATTAAAAAACGAAAAAAATTTCACGAATTTGCACGAGGGCAAAACGAAACCGACTTCGAACGTACCGCGCGATCCTGTCCTGGCTCAAGGGCTCTTGCGTGAGCTGGGTCAAGTTTTATCAGGAGGTGATTTTCATTTAAGAAAATGCATATGTAATAGAGAGCCACTCTTGAGTAAGATGTAAGAGTCAGATTTCTCGTCATCAGTTGAAAGGACATTGGGCTTGTAATGGGACGCTAAGGCGAACAAATTTTGCATCACCTTCGTTTTTGTGGTCGCTCGCCGTCTATATCTCTTTTGTTGTGAAAATATCGAAATTGTGGCGGAGTGCTCTGCGCTTTATTCTCAGGCTGGTGATTCCACTGCCTTATTTTGCAACCCCATGGTACCCACAGAGGAGAATCTACCGAGGTTAGTTTAATACATGTATTATTATCTTTGCAATAGTACCGCTATTCCAGAAATCGGATTTCTTGGTCCTTTTTCGTGGATTGGTACGGGTCACTCAAGTTCAAAAGCAGATAGCCATAACACCCCTGACAGACCCCTCTTGTGTACGGAATCATCTGAAGAGCTCTCCACATCTTCCTGTGCCACTTTTGCCCCTCTCATACATCCTGTCTACGAATGATTGAATGACAACTCTCACATCACCTGCATGCCTGACTTCCAAAGCTATTCGTACCGTATGATGAACTTCATCACCAATGGAGAAAGGAACACTCAAACGGAAGCAAATTTTGTCGGGCCTTCTTGTTGTAGCATATATTCTGGACTGTCGTCCTTTCAGTCAAAAATTCAATGAAAGGACAGCGAAAATTCTAAGAGGATAATAAGTACACGCGGTTTGATGCCCCAGAAGCGCCCCATTTTGCAAATTTTCCACGCTTTTCTTTAGGCTATAACAACCCGTTTCTGCGTTAATCTCATCATGAAAACACGCAACACAGCTGGACATATCTTACCTCATGCCTCTTTAAGCTCTTAGATACCATAGCTGCGCATAATCTAACCTCATAACCACATGTGCCCACACCCGTTTGCATTGACCGCATACCTATGCGCACCCGAACATGAATTACCGTTTTTGGAATCGGGCAGTGTCGCCTCAAAGAAGTAGTTAGGAATCGCGAACAATTATAACTGCCTGTTATTTCCTGCTGCGACCTTATTCACACCATAGTGCTTCCTGGCAGACCCTTTCGACACTTCCCCTATTTTGATTCCCCGATGTGCAGACGGTCGCCTCATTGCCCTGTTTGAGTGGCAGCAATCAACCAACATGAGTCCTCGATTGACGTAAGAGTACCCTTGGCCGTAATTTGTCACGATTATTTGGCAAATCCTAACCGCCATGAAAACCCTAAACGAGTCACCCAAGATGTCATATACGGGGCTATCCACGGACCTATGTACGGTGCTGGAATGGCGATACCGCGAGTACCAAATCCAATTTGGTGGCTTGCTCCTAGTTCAAAATACCCCTAATATTTATCGGACAAGCGTTTTACTTGCACCATCAAAACCGTCTTAATACGTTTAATTTGTAGCAGGACTTGAGAAAACTGGCCACCTTTTTGTACCGTCTAAATGTTCTGTCCCTGAACCCACAAATTCAGCCAACGGCAATATCGATGGTTCCGTATAGCGTGTGCTGACCATCCAAAAGAATAAAAAGCCTACTGATTGTAACGAATTTCATGGCTTTGTCTGGCGGGAAGTCTGCCAGAACGACAGAAGACGTTTTTGTATACGGGTTGTGAATGGCCTCTCAATTTTGAGTTTGTGCGGGCATAATGGGGAACTATTGTCCATGCCGTTTTGAGATTGTTTCTTAATTTAACGCCATTGATAGCCAATAAAATATGGATTCCGCACCCATAGTGGTCCTCGAATTCGCTTAGAGAACTTCTAACAAACTATGGCCGCACATGTAAAGTTTAAGGGTTTGAACACAAGCCACCGAATACTAAAACGATGTGCTAAAGATTCTTTTCTTCAGACTACTGTTTCATAGAAATTTTGAGTTTGTCTATGGTGCAACTTACCAACGCTTTTCTGACACTGGCCAAAGGCCCTTCAGTCCAAGACATCAAGGCCAAAGCGGTAGTCTGAAGTTCCAGTTTAGGCTGGATTACGCAAGCTATGCTGCCCCACCTAACCTGTTTGTCCGGTTCCCCATTTTCCGCAATTTTGCAGTTTTCCGGTCATTTTTCAGCCAGGATCTGTCTGGATACCTCTGGTTTTGCTCTTTCCCATTTTGCTTTTGTTGGCCAACCTCAAATTCTATCGTCTTTATTGGAAAGTGCCCACGGCATGTGACACTTAAGTTTCCGAGAAAATCCATGTATCGACAAACCCCGCCTGTCATGCTTTTATTCTGACTGTAACATTATGATCATGTCTGATTGCATGCAACCCACACTTTGGGAATAGGCATTATTATTAACAATATTTATTCCCAACTTGTGGGTGTCATACCTTCAGGCATGATCATGCGCTTACGGTCAGGATAAAGCATAAGTGGGGGACTTGCGGGTTTTGAAGAGTGCGCAAAAATAGGGACAATGTCATAAACAGTGGGCAATATCTGATAAAAAATAATAACAGGTTCTCCAACTTGTAGGGAGCGTGCTGATTGAGGCAGGATCGGGTCGTTGCAACCTGAACGCAGCAGATTACAACGCAACCCAAAGGACTGCACAAACAAAGAGGCACATTTATTACATGAAATCATCACAGTTGTAGGAACCGAGGAAAACTAGGACAAGATGCATGATGTCCGACTAGTTCAAAGATTAAGCTGGCTGATATGAACTAAAAGTAAGAATCATTGTGGGCCATGAGTGACCTTCAGCAAATGGCCAGAGTCACAATAAGCGATGACCGCGCCCTCGAGGCACAATGCATTCTTCTGCAGAACCCCTGCGGGTTAACTAAAAATTTTAACGTCAAAATCTTGCATTTCTTCGCATATATCTTCAGCCTAAAAAACCCTCCGTAGAAGACAGCTTGCCAACAATGTGCTCCCGTTTCAAACCCCATGTGACAGCCAATCCCCATATTTGTTCCCCTTGACCAGATGAACTAAAACCTCCTTGTTTTACTGAAATATTTTTATAACTCTTACGGACTTTGGTCGGATATCGTGATTTTTGATGTTGCTCGCCCTCGATATCTGTTTGGTTGTGACGATATAGATTTTGAGGCGATGTGATCTGCGTTTATCGCCGCTGGCTATTCACACAATGAGATTGAGTTCTCAAACTCTACGGCATCTTCAGACTTGCCACTTCATAATGTACAATGTCTATGTATAATGTGTATGCTCCTGTATTATTAGAAATCCTTTTCGATGGCGATTTGTTTAAGGAAGCTTAATTTCCAGGTGAATAAACACCGCCGACTTTGAATACGTTACCTGATGGTGAAAAGTCGCGAATTGTGGAAAAGATTGACTAAAATACAATGAACGTAACTTTCAGGTATTTTCCCACCGGAACAGATTTCTTCAACATTCTAGAATCTAAATAGCCTTTGGAGGCGCAACATGTGCGTAGGCGCATTCGTGCAAACAAATTTTGGTCGATGATTCATTGTTGCCAGTAAAAATTCCGTAGTGCACGCTAATTATTTGATAAACATCGTGCACGTTGACTGGCAAATTACAGAATTTTTCATTATAGGTTCCGAATAATGCTAGAAAGACCTCGAGGTTCATCGATCTTAACGGACGCACACCACTAACATGGGGCTAGGGGTACGCGATGACTAACTAACAAGCCACATAGGGCCTACGTCGACAATACCAAACAGCTGAACGATCTTGACTGACGCACATGAATAAAATGCGGCCAGGGGTACACGATGCGCACCCATCCATCCGTAACGGAGAAAAGGCTCAAAATGGACGTCTTGAAATTTTGAGATATGTTGGTAGTTTTGAAGTTTACATATGTCCTTCTGTGAGGCGCGTTTTATTCTTCGTGAGGAGTGTTCATATGGCCGTTGAAGTCCTGAAACGAGAGGAAGATATAATTCAGGTTATCGAAATATCACCATAAAGCGGACGGTCGACAAACTGGTAGAGATACTTACCCCAAATGTCACTCCACGACTATGTTGTCGTAGATGCCTGTTCATACAATGCCATCTTTAGCGGTCATTTCGCATGCCTGTTTACTTCCTCCTAAGAAGTACGAGACCTACATGAAACCCATAGGGCCTCATTAAAAGACAGACGAAGAGATAGACTCTGTGGTTCGTTCCAGGACAACGTCACAAGAAGCCCTCTTTGCGGACCCGGTAGCAAGCACACCTCTGCGTTTTCTGGTTGGGCTCGGAGCTAAGGACCAAAAGTAATTTATTTTCATGTGGCCCCACCTTTGGGACAAGCCTGAAGAGCACCACCACACAGTGGACAGGGTTCACCGAGACAACAGTCGGCGTGATATGACACGCGATCCGTTGTACACCAGCGGTCACTGGTAGTAATAGGCACAGAGCACACAGAATCCCAAGTCAGCGTTTCCAGACCGCCATCTGGGTTGAGGTGCAGTATCCTCGACCACCAACGGCAGGTCGTCGGTTGCAGACTTTCAGGCTTGACGCAGCAGGATTTGTCCCTGAACAATCAACCGCCTAAATATGGCGGTGGCCCTCCTGGGTTCCAGCCTCTGAAGCTTATCCATCACCCGATTCAGTTGTTTACGAAGACCGTCGAAAGCTGTCGGGGGTGGTTTCGGAACAAGTGTAAGTGGTACACCTTTTCCCGGCAGATTGTAATCTGACAGCCAGCGTTGGTGGATTGGAAAGCAAGCTAAGAACAAGTCAATGTTGAATAGTTCTTACTGCTCGGAACAGACTGATCTCAAAATACAGAGAACAGGTGTATGCAGGGGAGCCACATTGCCTGGTAGAAAGGGCATGTGCATTCTCCAGCACAGATGTCGACAGTATAGGAGCATCTGGGTGTTTGCACCACAAACCATAATTTAGTTTACGTGACTCGACCTCACCCTATTTGTTCCGACACTTCCATACGGCAGCCGCGACGGTCGCGCACCCAAGTGCCTCAAAACGAGAGAGCATGTATATGTCGTCATTCGACAGACTACGTTTAGAACATAGACGTCACCCTCCAGGATTTTCCGCCTGTCGCAGTGGTACGACGTATGCATCTCAAACTCCCGCATGAGCCACTCGGCGTGCCGGGACACCTTTTGAATTGCATGCCTCAACGTGTCGGAGTGGTGCACCCGATCTTTAAGGCGCCCGTTTGCATTCTCCAGTCGGTTGTTGGTCACATTACCGAAATGAACCATTCCGGATTGTGCGTGTATGGCCCATTTTCGGGTGATGTACAACCAGCAGGCCGTAAGATAGGAAAGAAATCGGGGATCGGTTTGGCGCAGATGCTGCAGGTCTTGCCGGAATCTGTGTGCCTGTAATACGATGAACAAAAAGGCTACTGTGCAGCATTGTCCAGGCGAGCCATGCGGTGAAACATGTGCCGGCTGTTCGCAGAATGTGTCTATGACCAAAATATATGGATATTAAATGATACATACGTGCTTCCTGATGGCTTTGCGGACATGAAAGTAGCAAAGCATAATGTCACAGCCGCACACGATTCATGCCGCACGCATTTACGCCACCAAATTGTCCATTACAAAGGTCCTGACCGGATACGCTTCGCCCATCATTTCTTTGAATAAGCCGAGCAGTTTACGCATGGGAGTAAACTGCTTGCTCTCTACGAACGCATACATAACCGGACGCCCGGTTCCCATGCCGTCCGTTATCAAGAATATGTACAGGTTATAACTTCATACCGAATATTAGATGCATTTAAAGCTTACCCAGGGCGGTTCGTTGCATGCGTTTCGGGTACATCCACTACATCTGGAAAGCGTCGGAATAGAGCTATCCACTGCCAACGGGAGAAACATATGTAGCCATAGTGACCCGTCTCTGACCGACACACAAAGACGCGTCCGGTCTCCCGAAGTTTTACCAGATCTGAAGGCATAGTATCTGTCACATTAAAACCCAAATATGCAACACCTACTCAACATAGCCGGTCGACACTTCCGGCGGTGGTTGTGTATATCCTTGGTGCTAAGAATTTCTCGAATTCATCCGCCACGAAACTCCGCACCTCACATGACGGCTTTCCATATTTCAGAAGGGCCTTGCAAGTGCACAACTCTTCCCTTGTTCGGCGTCGATTAACTGAAAACCGATCGAACATAAACTTTGACAATTTGTGGTTGTGGTCGGTCGGTTCCTGCGCCAGTTGGTTCCCTTGCCTCCGTAGACAATACCGCACTGGACACTGGTGCTTCGCGTACCTTTTTATCAATACACTCGCTGAAAACCGATCGAACATAAACTTTGACAATTTGTGGTTGTGTTCGGTCGGTTCCTGCGCCAGTTGGTTCCCTTGCCTCCGTAGACAATACCGCACTGGACACTGGTGCTTCGCGTACCTTTTTATCAGAAAATACACTCGGCTTACTAGCTTCTTCGGATTCTAGGGCTTTTCGTTGGTCTCGGAGTCGCCTGCGGCATTTGTAGTACACCCATTCGTAACGCAAAATAGCCCTGGTTCTTCGATTACTGGATGAACGCACAAATACCACAAAGTGATCATTTATGTATTGATTTACGATCTACTCAAATGCCGTGAAGGATGAAAACGATGCACCCACAAATTTCTCAACGAAAGCCTACTCCGAAGATATAGCACATAAAATTCAAAGCTGAATGTTCGCCAATAACTCCTAAGAGATCGATTAAAACAAATAACAAAAATAACGGTAGATGAGGGTGTAAATTTTATCTACTTCCTCAGGTTGAGCCATGCGTGCCAATCCAGGAAAACCACCAAGAAATCCGACTTATGGAATCACGGTACTATCGCAAGTATAATGTTATACATATTCAACAAACCTCAACGGATTCTCCTCTACAGATACCGTAAGGTTGCAAAATAAGGCGGTACAGTCACCAGCCTGGGGATAAACGCAGATCACTTCGCCTCAAAATCGATATCGTCACAACCAAACAGATATCGACGGCGGGGAACCGCAAAAATCACAATGTCCAACCAAAGTCCGTAAGAGTTATAAAAATAGTTCAGCAAAACAAGGAGGTTTCAGTTCATCTGGTCAAGGAGAATAAATATGGGGATTGGCTGTCACATGGGGTTGGAAACGGGAGCACACTGTTGGCAAGCTGCCTTCTACACCGCCACCCAAAATCCCAGTGGATTTTCCTCCATCGAGCTATGGTCATTCCTGGCTCAAATATTTTACTTACCCCAAGTTCCGAGTTGACCTACAGCAATACACCAAACGGAACTTGCTCACGCGCCAACTTCCAGTAGTCCCTCTGTATGCGATGAGTTCGAAAACTCATCTCCCACCTTCAGAGAGTTGAACGCGCTGTTCCCATCTCCTTCCACCACCCGTACTCGCAACCCTCTATCAGACCGATCTTACGCACATCCCTCTTTAACCTACCGTCTCGTGTGCGTACAACCGCGGTCCTAACTAAACCATCACCTGATGTGTCACATTCATTAACTACGCCTATGTGCTACCGTTCCCGAGAGAACGCACCTGATTGCGCCAAGACTACCTCCCCTTTCCTGAAGTTCCTTTGAGGTTCCTGCCACTCAGTTCGCTCTTGAAGCGGAGGTACGTACTCCTTCACCCAGCGCTTCCAAAATACTTGAGTCAAGTGGTTCATCTGCTGCCAACCTCTCGTATACCTCTCTGTTATACTTTCCGGTACAACTCCGTGTACCTTGTTGTTGAGAATGAGCAAGCCATTCGGTGTCAATGCCGGCTTGTCGAAATAGTTGGTTTAATTGGGCACAATAGGGCGTCCATTCATTACCCGCTCTGCTTCCGTGAGAAGCGTTACTAGTTCTTCGTTGTTCACATTCTGCTCATTTACTGTCGACCCCAGTATCCGTCTTACGGAAAGTATGAGACGTTCCCATACTCCGCCTCCATAGCTGCTCAACGGTGGAGCGAACTGCCACTCGACGTTATACCGCATTAGTTGAGCGCTGATGCGGGAATGTGGAAGCCGATCTATGGCTCGTTTCGATTCCATCTCCGCCCCGACGAAATTAGAACCGTTATCACTGATAATCTTTTCTATGGCTCCCCTTCGCGCTATAAAACGCATCAACGTTTTAATGAAGGGGTCAGAAGATAATGAATAGGCCATTTCAAGGTGCACTGCCCTCATCCGTAAGCAGGTAAACAAACAGCCGTACCTCTTCCCAGTCTTTCTTCCATTCTTAACTGTCAGTGTTCCAAAATGGTCACATCCAACTATCTTGAAGGGGTGCCAGTCTGGCTGGATCCTGCCGACCGGTAGTGGCGCCATAGCTTGTCGTGAGCTCGTTGTAAGGTTCCTTCGACACGTCCAGCAACTGTGGAACACCCGCTTAGTCATTGATACTCCTTGAACGACCCGAAATCTTTGGCGCCGTTCGGCCAACGTATGTGACAGTCCACAATGCCCATTCAGCACGTGAGCGTTCCAAACTATCAACATGGTGACGTTATGCTTCGGGGGTAGTGTGATGGGATGTTTAGCAACATGCGGCCACAAAAGGTTATCCAACCTACCTCCTTCACATAGCAAGCCATCCATGAATATCGGGCATAAGCGTGTCAGTTTGTGGTTGCGTACACTTCGTTCGTAAACCTTACCGACGCATTCTAATTTCAGCATGATTTCTGGGTATACCGCCTTCTGAACCGTGCGAACAATATCACGCTCAGCTTGCCTCATTTCTGTGAGTTTCAATCCTCCGGTGTTCAGTGAGGATGCAGTGGAGCCGCTTGCCATCATTCTCAGGTATGTTTTAAACCTTGTCAACCATACCACAGATCGTAGAAGTTTAGACCAATCGGAGCACCTTTCCACTATAAGATGCAACCCAGCTGGTTCCGAAGCGGCAGCCACGTTCACCGAAGCACGTTTCGCCTTCAATTCTCTTCCGTCTGGTATGACATTTGATTCGTAGTGTGGCCACTGGGCCTCGGACTCTTCTAGAAAGGCCGTTTCTATGAAATAATTTCGATGGGCAGTCAGTTAACTTACTTCTCCAGGGCCTATTATCATTTATTTTTGAAGAGCGTGGTCGCAACCATAAAAGTAAATGCAAGCGGTGAATGCGAATGTGTAACAGGAGAATATAGGAGAAAATAAACAAACGTCTCATTCGAAATCATGCCAAGTACAGTCCCAGTGTGATTAGGTGAATCCCAAATTATGTGAAGATTTTGGTATGGGATCACGTGTCTTAAAACGAACAACCAAAGAGAGGACAGACAATGGTGAATGCGCTTTAAGGCGCAGTGTGCGCTAGCACATTCATGACTCGCATATCAGGCAACAAATGTCCGTCATACTGGGTCTTTTGTGAGATTAAATGGCAAAATTTTACCTTCAACGCCATGTGCCACGCATAAAAGTGTCATAAGTACGCAGGGAGCCCACAATGGCAAGCAAACACAAGTCACTGACTGCGACCTTAGGAAGTCCCAGTCCAATAACAGCCTTAGTGGGTTGATGAAAGCAGGTCCCTCGATAAGTGATGATCATCGGTTGGTGAACCAAAAAGTCAATATCACAACAGGTGTCATGTAGGGCTGAGATTGTGGCGAGGGAATATTCATCAGCAAAATACTTCTGCTTCTTCTCACTCCACACTGTCACTTTACGCCCATCCGAGACTACGCTGATGTCTATTACATTTGCACGGCGATCTCGAACAGCGATTAGGTCAGGTTTGATGAACGACGTAGAAGTAGGGGATCTCAACTCCTCGAAGACGGTGTACCCCAGTCGACGGAGACGTTTTCCAAGTTCCCTTGCAACCCGATTATGACGAGCACATCTGGCATCATGCGTGATCCAGCAGGATTGCAAAACATGCACCGAACTCTCCGATTGGCCACAGTTTCCACGACATAAGATCGTCTGACCATCATGACCACGCCGAGCGCTTCTAACTCTCATCCTAGGCAGGTTGCATCGGGGCTGGATACCGCGGATAAATATCCGTGGAAACACTTGTTCTGGGAATACGAGCCATGGATTCGAGAGAGGCGAAGTGACCAACTCTCGTAAACCGCGACCGTCAACGCTGTTGCGCAGGATATCATCCCAAGCAGCCACCAGCTTCTCCTTGGTGTCTAGGCGTGCACCATGGACTCGGATCGGAAGGCTGAGGTCCTCAACGATTTTGCGAAATGCAGTGGCCAAAGAGTGACGAAGCAGGGCATGCAACAGCGATGTGGATTCAAAACAGCCGTCTCGATGCAGAAAGGCAAAATTAAGTGAGGGCAGTTGCAATCTACGACTCCAGCGATCAGCAAGCACCTTATGGAAGCAACGGACAAGAATGGATGACACGGAGATCGGTCTCATTTGATCTGGTGAAGTCGGATGCGGAACCTTCGGAACTAGCGTGATACGGGCTCGACACAGATGTGGGGGACAACCCCAATGTAACAAAAATAAGTTGAAGTACCCAACGGGCACATTAGCATTGAACCGGCAGAGCGTCCTGGGTGTGAGGTTGTCCGGCCTGGGGACATACTGTTCGGCGTCCGTAGGTAGGCCGCAGTTTCCTTTGTATAAATCCTTCCATGACCCATCGAGTACAGCAGACGCTGCATCTTTCCGTCTTTGGTGGTATAGAGTCTGGATGGCTGCGTAGTTGGCTCGGCGGATCTGCTTTCGGCTGACCGGGATCCGATGGGCTAACTGGCGGCGACGTCGGGAAACAGTTTTCCAGGTGTGTGGAAATGTCCTGGAGGCGTGGAGGTCCAGAAGCGACAGGACTTGCTCCGGTGTCATGATGCCAGACTGCAACCCTCGGGCAAATGCCAGAAGGTCAACACTAGCGAGCGAACGGTCAGCATGGGATTCCAAGAGTGACACGCTGTGACCCACGGTTTGTTTAAATCAGACGCTGTAGTCATCGGCTCCTGATGGGTAGGCCGTCTGAACGATAGTTTGCTCCGGTTCATCAGGTGATGATTCGTCCTGTTGTGCATGCCAGTTAGGCACCCGTAACCTGGTTTTGATGCTGATAGCCGATCGACCAGGAAAATACTGCTCCAATCTTGTGAACAGCTCGGTTTGCGTGCCACAAGATGGATATAAATTGTTAGCCAGGCGTAATAGCGCTTGTGACTCTTGCTGGGACTAGCGGGTACCGGAATACTTCACTCGGCCAAGCTTATCCGCATTATGCTGGGTAATGTGTGCGTGCCGGCGTTGATGACTCCGGCCAATCTTCGTCGGAAAAAGGCGGGAACAATCAGCGCAGGCCAAATGGGCAACCGTGTTTGCACCAACACTTGCACTGTCGTGAACTCGGTGGTGGGCTACCAAGCCAGCTTTCGATTTGCAGCACTTGCCACATTCCTCACACGTGAACCCAACGAGTTTCTCCTGTGTACTGGTTAGAACTGGTTCGGAGGCGCCAAATGATTCGTAGTATACATTGTCAAAAGCAACCAGCACATTGAAACCAAACGGGGTGTTTGGCCCTGTCTGGAGTTGCTGGAATCTTAGCTCACCCTGACTGACGTCCAGGTTACCCGATCGGCATGCCGAGGAAGTGGTTTAGCTTGCCGGATTGCCCTCACTCATTACGCGACGCCAATCACCGGTCGACTACAACTGATGAATCTTAGAGATTCTGTTTGCCACGAAGTTACTATAGCGTGTGGCGGTGTTCCATATATAGTGAAGCCCTATAGTTGAATCGGTCCAGTAATTTGTTCTTGTGAGCGCAATTCCTGCTTCTTTCCTCAGTTCTTCCGCCGCCCTTGCGGCTTCGGGAACCTTTACTTGCATGGATATTTCGGAAATGTCTGCAGCCACAGCTAGGTAGTCACTCAGGAAGCGCAAGGGGACTCCCAACAGATTGGCAGTAGTGTCGGGACCTTGATACAATCAATTGTTCAGGGATATACCCTTAAACTTGGCCGCGCAATCTAAGACAACTGGCAGCTTTTCTGGTTTCTTCGGGTTCAAAACGGGGTGACGAGGTAAACACCACTTCCTTTTGTTCCCTGATTTAGATTGATGAGTTGGTACAGGTTCAAGGTAGCCCCTAATGATGTTATCGTTCACGCGTTCTCTGTATTGTGCTAACAAAGTCAGATCCTTTGCAAAACGCCTTCTTATACATCGCAATCGAGAATGGGCTAGACGATAATTATCGGGAAGTCTTTCAGCCGTTCTCCACGGTAATGGTACTTCGTAATGACCATCCTTGAACACTCAAGACTCTTCAACGATTCGAAGCGCTTCGACACTTTGGCATACGCCAGGAGTCTCTAAATCATTGAAATCAGCCTCATACAGAGCTTTTAGGTGAGCAATGATGTCATCATCTTTCATACTTACATGGTGCACATGCTTCCAGACACTATGTCCTATGGGCAACGGACCAAGCAGAACCCAACACAAAGGTGTCTTAACAGCGTGAGGTTCCTTTCGCTTGCCCAACCTTTTCTCCATAGGCCAATGTGCCTCTGGAACGTCTTCTCCTATCAATATTCTCACATGCTTATCTGGAAGCTCCACAAAGGCAGTATCCTTTAGGTGATTATATTGACTAGCTATCTCCATTGGGCTGATGACTGGTGGGCTGATGGGCAGAAATTTTATTGCAAAGGCTTGTTCAGCCGCTACGGTCTCACCTGAATCTGCCGATTCAACCTCGATTCTGAGGGTTACAGCCTCTGCAGTAGAGGCCCCACTCACCGTCGATAAATTCAAAGTTGTTGGAGTACCGGTCAGACCAACCTCATCAAGCAACTCCTTCGTAGCCAATGTTACGTCCGACCCACTACCCAACAGCGCGTACGTGAGAACGCTGCCTTGCAGACCATTCACACAAACCGGTACGACGCTAAGGCAGGTTCCTAACTCCGTCAGATGTCGAGTTGCACAAACCAACTAGTGTGGTTTCGTTGGCGTCCGGCATTACATGCAACAGATAATGGTGAGACCCCAGGCAGCTCTCCATACCAAACTTGGAAGAATCGCACTTGTTACCGGCATGGCCCGGTTTTTGGCATACAAAACATAATTGCTTACTTCTCGCCACATCTTGCTTTCCTTGCGGTGGCAGGTCAGTAAACCCACGACATTGCGCCAGCCCATGCCTTCTGTCGCAAAAGGGGCACGAGTCATCGGTTCCCTTCTGAACGGCGAATACACTATGGCGCCTTTCGTTGCCTACCCGATGATGCTGCGTTCGAGGACGATGGTGTTCTGAGGTTATGGTAAGCATGCCATAGCGGCTGCGAGCAATGCGGGCCCCTTGAGAAGCGGAGTTGCAAAGGTCTGAGAAACCTATCTGTTTTCTAAGGTTGTCCATAGAGTCAGCCAACCTTGCCCAGTTCCGACGAGCATCCTTCGATAACGTACGGAGACTACGCTGTATGATCGAGACGGAATTCATGTCACTAGTATAATTCATCTGACTCAAAGCAACGTGAGAGTTTTGAAGTTTTATCGACAAACGAGACAGTGAATCTGCATCGTCATGCGACGGTTTCAATTTTTTGAACAGATCATCCAGTATGGCTCTGGCCACCATATGTTCCCTCCCAAAGAGATCCTTAAGTACTTCTCTCGCTCTACCATAAGCAATCTCCGGAGGCAAAATTACGCATTCAGCCACGGCTTCCTTCGCTGGACCCCTGCGGTAGTGAATCAAATATAGCATCCTCTGTCCACTATCTTGCACTCTATCCTCTATGTAGTATTTGAACTGTTGAATAAATCTCCAAAAACACCTTGGGTTGCCATCGAAAGCCTCTAAGTCCACCCTAGGTAGGTCTGCCTTAACTACGCAAGAAGTCGGTTGGACCGCTGGTGCCTCACATATGGGTTGGATACTTACTATCCCGGCTAGGCAATCCTTTACCTTACCCTGCGGGTCAACCTGCACGTGGACGACGGAATCATCGTCCGAATCCAGCTCTAACTCCACTAGACGCACCTCATTACGCGCCCGCATAAGCTGCAATTCGCTCTCCATTTCTTTTGCCTTAATCTGCGCTCGTAATAACTCAACCGGCTTTATTTTTCTATGCTTAGATAAGCCAGAGCCAGGGGATGAATCAATAGCTAAAGGATTGCCAGAACGGCCGACTTGCCTCGATTCCTCCGGTAGATAGAGATCCATTGACGGGGATTTCTCCAGCTTCTCCGAGTTTGTAGATCGTTGCGCACTATATCCGTACTTCGTTGAGTACTAGAACCGTTGAGTACTGTTACGGCTATCTGGTTTCTGAGTTTCAGTCACGCGTGTCAAAGTTTATGTTCGATCGGTTTTCAGTTAATCGACGCCGAACAAGGGAAGAGTTGTGCACTTGCAAGGCCCTTCTGAAATATGGAAAGCCGTCATGTGAGGTGCGGAGTTTCGTGGCGGATGAATTCGAGAAATTCTTAGCACCAAGGATATACACAACCACCGCCGGAAGTGTCGACCGGCTATGTTGAGTAGGTGTTGCATATTTGGGTTTTAATGTGACAGATACTATGCCTTCAGATCTGGTAAAACTTCGGGAGACCGGACGCGTCTTTGTGTGTCGGTCAGAGACGGGTCACTATGGCTACATATGTTTCTCCCGTTGGCAGTGGATAGCTCTATTCCGACGCTTTCCAGATGTAGTGGATGTACCCGAAACGCATGCAACGAACCGCCCTGGGTAAGCTTTAAATGCATCTAATATTCGGTATGAAGTTATAACCTGTACATATTCTTGATAACGGACGGCATGGGAACCGGGCGTCCGGTTATGTATGCGTTCGTAGAGAGCAAGCAGTTTACTCCCATGCGTAAACTGCTCGGCTTATTCAAAGAAATGATGGGCGAAGCGTATCCGGTCAGGACCTTTGTAATGGACAATTTGGTGGCGTAAATGCGTGCGGCATGAATCGTGTGCGGCTGTGACATTATGCTTTGCTACTTTCATGTCCGCAAAGCCATCAGGAAGCACGTATGTATCATTTAATATCCATATATTTTGGTCATAGACACATTCTGCGAACAGCCGGCACATGTTTCACCGCATGGCTCGCCTGGACAATGCTGCACAGTAGCCTTTTTGTTCATCGTATTACAGGCACACAGATTCCGGCAAGACCTGCAGCATCTGCGCCAAACCGATCCCCGATTTCTTTCCTATCTTACGGCCTGCTGGTTGTACATCACCCGAAAATGGGCCATACACGCACAATCCGGAATGGTTCATTTCGGTAATGTGACCAACAACCGACTGGAGAATGCAAACGGGCGCCTTAAAGATCGGGTGCACCACTCCGACACGTTGAGGCATGCAATTCAAAAGGTGTCCCGGCACGCCGAGTGGCTCATGCGGGAGTTTGAGATGCATACGTCGTACCACTGCGACAGGCGGAAAATCCTGGAGGGTGACGTCTATGTTCTAAACGTAGTCTGTCGAATGACGACATATACATGCTCTCTCGTTTTGAGGCACTTGGGTGCGCGACCGTCGCGGCTGCCGTATGGAAGTGTCGGAACAAATAGGGTGAGGTCGAGTCACGTAAACTAAATTATGGTTTGTGGTGCAAACACCCAGATGCTCCTATACTGTCGACATCTGTGCTGGAGAATGCACATGCCCTTTCTACCAGGCAATGTGGCTCCCCTGCATACACCTGTTCTCTGTATTTTGAGATCAGTCTGTTCCGAGCAGTAAGAACTATTCAACATTGACTTGTTCTTAGCTTGCTTTCCAATCCACCAACGCTGGCTGTCAGATTACAATCTGCCGGGAAAAGGTGTACCACTTACACTTGTTCCGAAACCACCCCCGACAGCTTTCGACGGTCTTCGTAAACAACTGAATCGGGTGATGGATAAGCTTCAGAGGCTGGAACCCAGGAGGGCCACCGCCATATTTAGGCGGTTGATTGTTCAGGGACAAATCCTGCTGCGTCAAGCCTGAAAGTCTGCAACCGACGACCTGCCGTTGGTGGTCGAGGATACTGCACCTCAACCCAGATGGCGGTCTGGAAACGCTGACTTGGGATTCTGTGTGCTCTGTGCCTATTACTAACAGTGACCGCTGGTGTACAACGGATCGCGTGTCATATCACGCCGACTGTTGTCACGGTGAACCCTGTCCACTGTGTGGTGGTGCTCTTCAGGCTTGCCCCAAAGGTGGGGCCACATGAAAATAAATTACTTTTGGTCCTTAGCTCCGAGCCCAACCAGAAAACGCAGAGGTGTGCTTGCTACCGGGTCCGCAAAGAGGGCTTCTTGTGACGTTGTCCTGGAACGAACCACAGAGTCTATCTCTTCGTCTGTCTTTTAATGAGGCCCTATGGGTTTCATGTAGGTCTCGTACTTCTTAGGAGGAAGTAAACAGGCATGCGAAATGACCGCTAAAGATGGCATTGTATGACATCTACTCTACGACAACATAGTCGTGGAGTGACATTTGGGGTAAGTATCTCTACCAGTTTGTCGACCGTCCGCTTTATGGTGATATTAACCTGAATTGAATTATATCTTCCTCTCGTTTCAGGACTTCAACGGCCATATGAACACTCCTCACGAAGAATAAAACGCGCCTCACAGAAGGACATATGTAAACTTCAAAACTACCAACATATCTCAAAATTTCAAGACGTCCATTTTGAGCCTTTTCTCCGTTACGGATGGATGGGTGCGCATCGTGTACCCCTGGCCGCATTTTATTCATGTGCGTCAGTTAGGTTCGTTCAGCTGTCCGCTATGATCGACGTGTCCCATGGTCCTAATCTATAAACCTCGAGGTCTTCCTAGCAGGATTCGCAACTTATAATGTTAACCTCTCTTTTTGCCAGCAAATGTGCACGACTTTCAGCAAGTAAGTAACGTTCACTATGGAATTTTTACTGGCAACAGGAATCATCGACCAAATTTTGTTTGCACGCATATTTTGCATCTCCTAAAGCCACCTAGATTCTAGAATGTTGAGAAATTTTTTTCCGGTGGACAACTACCTGAAATTTACGTTTATTGTGAGTCAACCTTTTCCACAATTCGCGACTTTTCATCATCAGGTAAAGTATTCAAATTCGGTGGTTTTTATTGACCTTGATCATTCGCTCACTTAAACAAATCACCATAGTAGATGATTTTTAATAAGACGGGAGCATATACATTATACATAGACTTTCTACACTATAACGTGGCAAGTCTGACCGTGCCGTAGATTTCGAGAAATCAATCCCATTGTGCGAATAGCCAGCGGCGCAAAGATGGGGATGATGATGTTATAATTCGAAGTAAAAGCAAATGGCAGGGTCTGTCCCGAGAATATGGTTTGACCTGAAACTAAGGAGACTCACTGGTGCCACGGTTGTAGGAAAGTTAGTGCAAGGGATTTGTTTGACTGGTAGCTAGCGCTAATGCATAGGGCCAAATGAACACCGTGTATGGAATTAAACCTGTGGAAGAGGCGAACCGAAATTGCAGCGGAAAACCAGGTTGGTCAAATCCAAACGAAAGTTTCATCTAGGTATAATGAACTCGTTTCAAGGGTGGTTAGGGACGAATGAAAATTTTGCTCGTAGTTAAAATAACAGGCTCGAGTGGCAGAGAGGTTATGGTCGAGATTCTGGAGAAAATAGTTGCGGCAATTCCACCGCACCAGGTATGGTATTGCCATGCCAGCATTACACTGACACACTTCAGTTTATGGACAGCCCCGTAACGGTCGTCATGGATGTCGCAGTGGGAGAGGGGATACGCATTTCCGTAGCAGCTGAACCTAGGTTAAACGAGGAGATTGATCAGATGGAATCATGCCGACGAAGAGTCACGGATAATTTCCCCTAGCTAGAGGACCAGGTGACTGTAGGCCACGCACCAGCCAGGTTGAATAAATGATGGTTGTATGTGGCGTTTTGAGCAGCCACATCCGAAGTTTGAGGCTTGAAAAGATGAGTAATGTGGAAGGAATAGGAGGAGGGCAGTATCGTCCGGTAAGTGCCAGGAGGCATCGGATAAAACGATATAAATGTATAAAGAATCTAAAAGGGGATGACAGCATGTTCAGTGGTTCCAGAAAAAATACCTTTCTTTGGTTACGTAGAAACAAGAGTAGGTGTCTAATATTTGGAAGATGGAGACTTTGTCGTTGAGGTAGCTAGCAGGGAGGCTAGCCGCTGAACTGGTTGGAACGGCAGATTACATGGCAGTAGTGTTTAGCTTAACAAAAGAACTAGAATATAGTCTTCACTGTGCGAAGAGGGGGTTATTGTGAAGAGAGGCAGTATATAAGTAATAAGTGGTCGGGCAACAACTTCCAAACCAACCGATAAGAACCGTAGTTTAAGTGAACTCTACTACGTCAGATTAACAGGAAGGTAAGAGTAAGGGTTTCCAGTCACCAAGTCACTCCTGCCAGCTCCCAGAAACGAATCGTGCATGGCAAAATGCAGCTAGCATGCGCTAGCTTTGACTGCTGGTATACAGGAAATACTAAGGAATTGGCATTTTATATGTACGTGGTCGCTCCAGAGTGAAAACCGTGCGTGGTATTTCCGGATGATGAATTGGTCTTGGGGTGGTGAAACTGAACTAGGACGAAGGTGACAAATCATTGCATCCCATGCACATATATACATATATATTTCTTGGTGTTGCGGGGCCAATGTCAACCGGAACAAGTCCAATCCAGCTACAGACAAACAACAACGGTGCTCTTACTGAATTAACGGCTGGGCTCAGAGCCACCGGCGATACACCTGTGCTACAGGAGGGGTGGCGGGTAGACGAACGCACCATGGTGCGATGTAACAGTTCGTTCCTCCAGCAGGGCGTGTCGTCCACCACACGAGGTTTTCATCCCTTGTGCATGCTACCAGATCTGCAGGGTGACAAGCCACTAAACAGACATAATTGCGGTTTGTGCAATAATAAATAACTCCAGCTACCGTATGCTTTATCCGGTTGGGGGAAAGCCAGGCCAGTAAGACGGCTTAGTCATTTGGAACAAGCAATTAACATAGAGCCACCTGAAGGGGCAAGTCGCGGAGGCAAATGAAACGGCAACTACAATTTGGGCAATGGGAGTAGAATGGAGATGTTCAGAGCCTGTGTGCAACGGCTAAACGAAGACGATGCATCGGCATGAACCACCTTGTCAAGTGGAGGCGCACAAATGTCGTGCTTGTGTATGTGATTGAGTGGGCTCGTTGAGTCAAACGAGTATTTCGTTCATAGCTCATCTTCGGACCCCACCATTTGCTATGCGTGCATTGTGCGTGTTCAGGGGATACAAAATGTTTCAGAACAGCGAGAAACCAAGGCTTCGGTTTGGCTGAGGTTAGTTGAATCCAGTCAAAGTAAAGCACCGGACGTTGAAATAAAGCTGACAGAGTTACTCAGGTATGGTAACAAGCTTGAAGAACTAGGTATAATTTGTCTGGGTAAAATGCTTAAGACTGGAAGAAGGAAGCACAGCCAGGTCAATGGAGGCGGGCTTGACGACAATTCCGATGACAGGCGCTAGACACTGCAACTTAACCACACTTTGGAGAGCAGAAGAATGTATAGTCGCAGGAAATGAACGTGCGCATAAGAGGTAGATAAATTGGTAAGTTAAAGACAAAAACACTTGGGAGGGTGGCTGTCACAATTGTGGGTTAGTGCTGAGGGCTTCAGGCTGGTGGGTGTAAATGCTAGGACCTAGCAACAGGACAGCCGGGTAGTGTGCAGATTAGACGGGTTTAGGAACTACTTCAAAAAAGTGTCTAGTGTAAGTTGAGGCGCGAAACGGCACTCAGCTTCCTCAATAGAAGGGTAGGAATCGATGACATTTCGAAAGCCTACATGAGATGAGAAAGTACGGGTATGGGAGGGGAGCTTGTGCCATAATTTGGAATACAGTCAAAAGAAAAAGATATATCTAAAGAAGCTCTACATGTTGACAATGACAGTAAACATCCAGAGTTGCGGATATTGTAGGGAGTACAGGAATAAAATTCAGGGCAGCAGTCAGCTATGTTTGCCCGCCGGTAGATTAGGCGATGCGGAAAGCCTGAATTTAACCCAAAGGGGGTTTTAGCCACAACGGATCCAGCCCAGATGACAAATAGCGGAGACGATACTGTAATGTGGATGATGCCTGAATTAAGAACTTGGTAAACGAGCGTTGCACATTCTCCGCAGCAGTCCGGCGTGACTAGGAACACCGTAAGGTGAACTCAAGACGGGATTCAAGGATAGGTGACAATTTTTTTAAAGATGGCAATTAAATATGATTTATTAAGGAAGGGTCAGCGAATGTAAGCGTAGAGCTTGCGAGCTTAGACCACTCTGTATTCAGCATGTTGGTTAAAGCTAAATGCACAGGAATACCTAAGGCCTAGTCCCTCACTTGGGGGGGGAGTAGGACTCGAGAGTCCATTAAGAGTGGGCATCATAGTAGGAATATGGACTCGATGTGATATGGCTTGGTATCTTAAAATAGCGACGGAACGACGGGAGTTGGAGTACAATTTGGGCAATGGGAGTAGAATGGAGATGTTCAGAGCCTGTGTGCAACGGCTAAACGAAGACGATGCATCGGCATGAACCACCTTGTCAAGTGGAGGCGCACAAATGTCGTGCTTGTGTATGTGATTGAGTGGGCTCGTTGAGTCAAACGAGTATTTCGTTCATAGCTCATCTTCGGACCCCACCATTTGCTATGCGTGCATTGTGCGTGTTCAGGGGATACAAAATGTTTCAGAACAGCGAGAAACCAAGGCTTCGGTTTGGCTGAGGTTAGTTGAATCCAGTCAAAGTAAAGCACCGGACGTTGAAATAAAGCTGACAGAGTTACTCAGGTATGGTAACAAGCTTGAAGAACTAGGTATAATTTGTCTGGGTAAAATGCTTAAGACTGGAAGAAGGAAGCACAGCCAGGTCAATGGAGGCGGGCTTGACGACAATTCCGATGACAGGCGCTAGACACTGCAACTTAACCACACTTTGGAGAGCAGAAGAATGTATAGTCGCAGGAAATGAACGTGCGCATAAGAGGTAGATAAATTGGTAAGTTAAAGACAAAAACACTTGGGAGGGTGGCTGTCACAATTGTGGGTTAGTGCTGAGGGCTTCAGGCTGGTGGGTGTAAATGCTAGGACCTAGCAACAGGACAGCCGGGTAGTGTGCAGATTAGACGGGTTTAGGAACTACTTCAAAAAAGTGTCTAGTGTAAGTTGAGGCGCGAAACGGCACTCAGCTTCCTCAATAGAAGGGTAGGAATCGATGACATTTCGAAAGCCTACATGAGATGAGAAAGTACGGGTATGGGAGGGGAGCTTGTGCCATAATTTGGAATACAGTCAAAAGAAAAAGATATATCTAAAGAAGCTCTACATGTTGACAATGACAGTAAACATCCAGAGTTGCGGATATTGTAGGGAGTACAGGAATAAAATTCAGGGCAGCAGTCAGCTATGTTTGCCCGCCGGTAGATTAGGCGATGCGGAAAGCCTGAATTTAACCCAAAGGGGGTTTTAGCCACAACGGATCCAGCCCAGATGACAAATAGCGGAGACGATACTGTAATGTGGATGATGCCTGAATTAAGAACTTGGTAAACGAGCGTTGCACATTCTCCGCAGCAGTCCGGCGTGACTAGGAACACCGTAAGGTGAACTCAAGACGGGATTCAAGGATAGGTGACAATTTTTTTAAAGATGGCAATTAAATATGATTTATTAAGGAAGGGTCAGCGAATGTAAGCGTAGAGCTTGCGAGCTTAGACCACTCTGTATTCAGCATGTTGGTTAAAGCTAAATGCACAGGAATACCTAAGGCCTAGTCCCTCACTTGGGGGGGGAGTAGGACTCGAGAGTCCATTAAGAGTGGGCATCATAGTAGGAATATGGACTCGATGTGATATGGCTTGGTATCTTAAAATAGCGACGGAACGACGGGAGTTGGAGTACCAGAGTGATAAAGAATTCAGGTCAGACTGAATGTTAGTAATATTAGAAACAAAGTAAGTGGATACATCCCGAACGCTTCAGCTTTGCGAGTGACGCCGAGCGTTTTCCTGGCTTTTATTCACACTTTCATGGCCACCGATCCAACGGGTAGGCTATGACTAAGTGACATGCGTGTATGGAAGAATGCGATTTCAGTCAATCCGGTGAATTTTACATCGGTAAAGCTCGAGGAGAGGCCTTGTATTTGGAAAAATGGATGATTTGGAAAGATTGCAAATGGTTGAGAGATACATGATTACGAAGCGGATGTTTTTTGGGCTTGCAGCACGAAGATTTAACCCGAACAACATGGTGAGATGAGGACGGGCTGGCACGGTGCCGGTACTCAAGGTGTGGATGATAAAGACCGGAAAAAGATGTTGTTGATTTCAATATGGAAATGTGATACCGCCCCTATTTTGCTCTGTTTATGGGAATCATGGCGACGTCGTAGAGGTCGGATATCTTGTGAGGTAAGTCGTACTTCTGGACGGATTTTTAGAG
The DNA here is from genome assembly GCF_000715545.1 of Opisthorchis viverrini. NCBI lineage: Eukaryota > Metazoa > Platyhelminthes > Trematoda > Opisthorchiida > Opisthorchiidae > Opisthorchis > Opisthorchis viverrini. The sequence continues at coordinate 685,181 of NW_008751810.1, forward strand.
CGGGCTTTGTGGATAATCAGTAACTTGTGGCGGGAAGACGGGATAACTTTGGCGAGTATGAAAGAGAAGTAGATTTGCACAGGATGGGACCACTGAAAGACTGCGCGGATGAAAAGAATGGAAGGCAAACTGGCGTTTGGGTGCAGATGGGGCAAATGTTTACGCAGAAAAGGATGATGTAAACCGTGGATTCGTTGCCATTGGTTAATTCAGGCACCACATCCCACTGCCTCCTTGGAGGGCAGCACCGTTTTCGTGATATCGCCTGCAAGCCGGCTATACGAAAGCTATAGGGATATTTGCGGACTCATGAAGTGAAAATGAAAGATATTAGGGGAACGGAGGTAATGTTGGAAATGTCAAAACGGGTGAAAACACCGCACCTCGTCACGAAGAGCGAAAAAGGGAAAAATGATGCAAAGTTAAGCACATTTGTCTCCACATCTATATCCGTCAAAATTCAGTAGTACAGCTTTTTCACGGACAGCCATCTTAATGGCCCGTGAGCATGTGTATCATGTCAATATGGATCCCTTCCTACTCTTAATCTGACAGCGAGTGCGTATTACTGCTAACCTCTTCCGGAAAACTTTGGAAAGATGGCAGAAATCCTTCGGTATACCGTTATTAGAAGGAACATTTATCTGTTTAATAGGGACAATCTTTCGATGCAGCCTAAACTACGACTGTGTATGCCGAAATCTGCAGAACTTTTTCCCAGTTTCAAACCACCCGCCACGTAAAATAATGCACAGTATCAAATCAGTGCTTCCGTATCTGCTAATTTCGGATTTTTCAGTATCACGAATGGGTAGAAGCTTTGTTCAGTTGAATGAAGTTAGCGGTATATGTACGTTTGAGGGAAAAGGATACTTTCGAAAGGTGTAGGGGATATCGCGTTCCCCGTTGAAGATGCTCGGAACATTTGCAACAGCTTGGGCCTATTCTTTTATCACAGGTGTGGATGGGCAAATGCCCGTTTATGACAACTCTAAGGACTATGGTGGTACGTAGCAATTTTCGTACGCTAACTTAACTCATCCAGACACAAGCGTTGCAAATTGGTTGTTAAGTGAATCGTTCAAACTATCTTGGATTTATTCTGCACTATACCTATTAGTTATATGCTATGGACTGCGTCGCACTAAATCACGCCAGCCAATGAACCTGAAATGGGTTATATTCACCCACGATATAGCCATGGTAGTCTTCAATGGATACATTGCATACAATGTTTTTGACGTTGCAATGAAGGAAAGTAATTTTTTTGAATGTGAACCCGAGAATTATACGGAACATCCAGACTCTAAAAATGTAAGTATTCAATACGCGATATGAAAACACTTGTATTTGGTTGACAGAATGCCGGTGTTTAGATTCGCATTACGTTTGTTCGGGCTAAAAATATCCTTGTGTATCATCTTTAACGGAATTTTGCACTTCTGTGCGCTCTATTTTTGCTTCGCAATAGCAATACTAATAGGGTTTGTGAGATTTCACGGAATCATATGCTTTGAGGGGTACTTGCTAAAACCTGCAAAAAATTATATATATATATATATATATATATATATATATATATGCAGG
>NW_008751810.1:686910-714122 GCF_000715545.1 Opisthorchis viverrini
TGGATAGCCGGTAATCTATCAAGGGATAATAAAAGGCGAATAACATGCGGTTACAAAAGACGTATATAGCTTGGGTCATAGCAATCGCACCAACTAACAACAAGGTGGAGTCGAGCATTGAGGCAACGCACCAGGGACAAAGCTCTCACATACTGTCGTGGTCACGCGGCAAACATTCTCGGGGTTAGTAGCTGTACTACGTTATAATTGTCGAAAAAAGGTGATGATAGGATTTTTCCAGGATGAAATGCCGTTAAGTTACACCCAATGCCGAAAGAAGTACAAAAGAAGGTTGAGCATCTACGCGGCAGCAAAGCAGAGAAAAGTTGAACAAGACATTAAAGTAAAAAGTCGTCCAGTCGCAAAACCCGTTTGGCGCACAGCTGCCACATCTCCCGAAGAAAACACAAGGACTGAGATACTGCAAAGTGGCCCAAACCTAGAGAGGAGCATTCAACATGAATGGGCTGGGTTCGAACAACGAAACTTTCAGTCGGTAATTTCATACATTAATCATTAAGCTAGCTCAAGCTCAACGTTTAAAAGACAGTAATATGAATCAGCTACATGTTTTAGTGTGGCCATGCATTCGGTATGCCCGATCTAAGTAGTTTTGGAAGTCACTGTACACGAATGGTTACAGTTAGTTATTAATTGTCCCGATAAGCAGTCAAACTAACGTGACGTAACTTAGCCATCTTCGAATACCGATTTGCTAGTAGCTGTGTGTTTATTGAGTGGCTACAACACATTTTACTGCTCTTCTTCAGGGTGAGTCGTCTGGCCACCGGGTTGTATCGTGATGTGTTGGGTTAATAAGTATGTCAGCTAAGGTTGCTCCAGTCGAGGCCTCGCTGGCCTTGAAAGTGCGCAGTTTTTGTGATTTATGGTCCCTACGAATCATGATGTGGTACTTTTTCTCAAGCCAATGTGCTCCTATAACACGTTGGGTATTTTTACAAGCAAAATTTATCCAACACACATGTAAGTTACCAATTTGCCGCTTTCTTGAAAACGATGGGTATCAGGACAGTTTCCGTATAATGGTCTAAAATTTAGCAAGCAGCACAAAACAAATTGTCAACATTTACGCAGAAAATTGCACGTGGAAATTTGGTGATTAAAGTTTGGCAATACTGAACGGCTGAGTCCGCCTTTGCCATCATTTTGACCTCCAAGACTGTTAATCACCTGGTAATAAAGTCGCTTCACCGTAGACTCAGGAGATAAAAATCAAGGTATGGAAGTCTCATTAACTCGTTTACATCAACTGGTTTCTTGAATTGTCACTGCTTTTGCGGTTCATATGCTAGAATAAGGCACTGTTTGAGTCAAAATCAGGATAAAATCGTGAGATTTTAGTATTATTCAACAGAGCGTAAAATTTTCAGAGGACGATCACATTGGTTTGACATGGCTTTCATCCATCAGCTAGGCATAACCTAACTGATTTCTCTGTGTTATGCTCTTTAATGATACAAAATGTATAGATCGAAAATTAAATAGTACAGAAAGCCTCAATGACAAGAGCAAGTTTGTGGGGTATTTTTAGCCCCACAAAGAAGACTAACATCAGTGAGGCTCTCTAGTCTGACGGACTTCATCCAATCGCATATCGTTGCTCCGTTTCCTCAGCCTACTTTTTTGACGGATTATTGAGCGTAGTAAAGATTTCAAGGGCTTTAAGACGTAAAAATAGACCATTTATAAAAGTGCGTAACTTTGAATCACCCTTGTTAGGTCTGGTCGTGTCAGGTCAGTTATCCTTGAGACTCTCAAACGGATACTCAACTGTATTCAATGTATTCTACTGCAAATTCAGAATACCTGATGTGGCTTACCTCGATATATTCAGTAATGGAGTGTGTAGCGCAAACCTTCTGACGGTTTGTAGGGCCCGGTCCGATGTGAATGAGCTTTGCAAGTTTAGGCATCTTCAGAGTTTCCAATGTTTCAGCCCGGTTGAATGATCATTTATACCAAAGATGCTTTAATGACCTAGTTTTAGTGAGTTGCTACACAAACGAACAGTTTTCTTTAGACTTCAACTGCGAACAGCACATATTTATTTGGCAATAAACACCGCCAAATGCGCTTGCGGACTATATAAAACTATATAGAGCTTTGGAATCTGGTGAAGATGCAGTTTGCTTGCAAGGTGGCTTAGACAGGCCAAATATTTTTGCGGATAATATAAAGTACTTAGTTCTAGCATGAGGTATAATTATGAAAAACGGATATGACATGTCAGAGTTACAAATAATACATTAGAACGGATGCTACTCTTGCGATTTTGGCTACAATATGTACACGTGTTTACAGATGCTTCACATCAGAACGCACATGTACCTCGCTCTTAGGACCAAATCAGATTAAAATGCATGGCTTCGCAGAGAGAGGGTCTCTATTTGGGTTCCAAACTATCCAGTTTGTTAAATTCTGCGCTTACACTGATAGCAAATGATTGTAAGTAGCCGACGTAGTTTACAATCAGCCTGTTGGTTTATTAGTGGACAAAATAGAAAGCGGTTGCCCTAACAGCCCCTGGTGGGCTTAACAGTCAATAAGTCCACCCGAGTGAGTGGTGCTAATCACAGGGCAAACATTACCGTGCTTAGCATGCATCAGATTTACTGGGGCCAAGGAACATGCCGTTTACGGAGTTTGCGTTGCCTGTGCTTTGCAATAAATATTCCTCCTGCGCAACTACGCAGACGGATGTTCTTAGTTTGTTTTTACAGCACCTATAGTCAAGTAGAATTTTTGTCGTATTAACGTCAGCGAAATCAGTACACTAGTACTTCTGGCACCTTTTATTGCATAGTGGTGATTCTTTGTATTTCAACACCCATATTCTTTTCAGAATGGCATCAAAACGGTGCGCTTGCGGAATTATCCACCAAAAATGCTCACTGCGTAATTTTACGTTGTTCTGAAGCTGAGCTTCTCTATTCTGTGACATATTTCTTTCCTGAGCACTGAACACCCTTTAAAAACATGACTTGTCATGGAAATGGCTCAGTGATCTTTTAAAATTGGGCTTCAAACAAGATGTTCTCGTAATTTACTTTATGAGTAAAAGATCATATTTATTTAAAGGTCCTAGCATATTTATCGGGATATGCAAACTAATCACAGGCTCCAGGCAAAACTGGCCTAAGCAAGTGTACGGCACTTGTGTTAATAAATTCTTCTCATAAAATTTCTTACTTCTGAATAAGTTTTACATAGAAGGCAGCATTCACTAGGTGCAGCCCAATCCCCTAAATTTAGCTAGATTATAAGCAGCGTATACACCCAGGATGCTACTTTTATTTGTTTGAAAGATGTTGTATCGTAGGTGGCCGTCTAATGAGTTACGCCTGCACTGGAGTCTGCCAGAATACGCGATAAGAAGAAGACAGAGAACTTCGGACGTGGCTGTATTTCCAGGAAAAAACATACAGAGCTTCTGTGTAAATATATAGAATGACTAAATAGCCAAATATGGTCGTTCATATGTTCGCTCTGTACAGCCAATTGTGGTGTGCCGGTCGTGAACAAATTCAGGGCCACTCCGCTGGTCGTATGTTGCTAAGGCGTGTTTGGTGGGCTCCGCAACGCATCTGCTTTCCGAACGTGTCGTACCGATAAAAACCTTAGAAATGCGTCACTCTCTGCACATGTACTTTTTCCATGTCTGGGCGCGTCCTGACAAAAGATATAACACTTTTTCACCATTTTACCTAAATTTCAAAGCGGCTCAAAGTATGGAACGCAAATATCTTTGGTGAAAGAGGCTCTAAGATGAAATTAACTCCTGAATTTCTGACCCCCGCTCTCTTGCTTTATTAACTTCTGCGTATTCTGGCCACCCTTCCTCCGTTGAGTGCTGAGATATTTTAAAACCTTTTGGACAGGTTACCTGGGTACATATGCAGCTTCGTTGTTTGCGCTTAGTATTTGAGTATTCTGCCGTGTGAGTAATAAAATAAGGGTGATCTTATGTAAAGTTTAAATACGAATCAATAAGTGCACTCGTTGGTCACACTGGATAACTACGATCCTCATTCGGAACCCACTGCCGTCCAAGTTGCATTTTCATTGAATTTCCTCGATAGATCCAAGGAGAAAGTTCGGCACTTGGTACAAGAGAGGCCTTCCACTCTATAAACTGAAGAAACTTCATATATTTCTGTGCATCACTCTGTGAGTGATCTCTTTGAGGGACATTATCGTCAGTGATTTAAGGCGACTACAATTGTGCGCGAATCCGAAACAGTGGTTGCACATACCCGGAAACACCAGAGGTATAAACGACTGTTGCCATTTCTCGATGTAAGGTGAGTTATTCAAGTGACTTCAGGGGTTCGAATGAACGGTCGGTTATTTTAAACAAGTCTTTTGTAAACGAACGGGTACTGTACTACCAGAAAGTTCGAGAGGTGAAGGGGGCTATCTAAAATATGCAGAAGATAATTAAGTTTGTCCAAAAAATGAAACTCAATAGTCAATCTCTTGGTGTGTCAAGTAGGGAGACTATGAGAGCTCTAATCCATAATATTAGCAGTAATCTAGAGCGCTGGTGCTGGTGTTCCTAATAGCAGTTGGGTTTCTTTTCTGCCTCTGTGTCATGTCATTATTTCAACCTACCCACAGTGAACTCTGGCCCGTTGGCTCAAGTGTCTCCCCAAATGGGAAAGCACAAATATGCCTTTCTGTTATTAAATGCCGAAATTTCACAGCTTTGAATTTGTTTATACGAACATTATTTAAAGACGACAGTGGGTCTATGTTTTCTGCGTCGACTGGGTCATGAAAGATTTCAAACTAACAGGGAGTTCCAAGAAAACGGTCCAATCAGTCATTTTACTCCTATTTAAAATTTTGTCCAAGGTCACGTTGCAAAGCACAGAGGTATGAGGGTCACGCTGCTGCCATCCTTCTTAATTCTTTTAGCATCTTATTTCAATGTTTGAGGCACAACTTCAACAAAGGCAGTGGGGTTTTGAAAAGGCAAGAATAGCATTCCGTACGTCTTTAAGTCAAATCACATTACTGAGCAATCAACTTTTTCTCTGACTTAAGAAGGGCCTTTAAACCCGAGAATAACAATCTTATATTACTGTGTGGATAGGGAGGAAGGTTCATACTCACCCTTTTCTGTTTTAAGAAACCTTATCCTGCTGTATCTTACGTTGAATGGTTCAGAAGTTCTCACGCAACCAGTCTTGTTCTCAAAATTTGCTCTCTATTACTCTTTTTCTTCAACGTCGTCGTGGCTTTAATCATAGAATACGCAGTTTAATGGGATGGAGGTGAAAAGATTAGAAAGTCACGCCAACACCGTTTTGTAATTCAACCATAACCGGCCTGCATAGACTATTGCAAGTGGTGTCTTTTTGGAGAGATTTTCCCCCCACTGAGATGCAAGACCCCATCTTAGCACTTCAAATCTTCCTATGCTGCTTTTTAACTGCTTGCTAATGCTGACTCGTGTAAATTGAATAAGCAGCGAGTGTGTTGCAACAAGCAGCATCAAAAGACGTATCAGTAAATCGAGTATTATTTGTCAAATTTATTTCATCATGAACTCAAAGACTGATCCCAGTAAAGCTAATTTGCCTTTGTTGCAAAACCTGACCCTTTTAATCCCACGACTCCAAAACCCTCCAAAAACAATCACCGGTGGTTTTATAGTGCAGGGAGGTTTAGACTGCTGTGATATTTTATCAACGAGCTATTGCACAAATAAGGAGTTAATGACAAAGCAAAATAGACAAGGCAGAAAACGAAAACAATCATTCTAAGAGGATCTTGACGTTTGTCGCATGTACTTGACCATCGTCTACCACAGTGTTTCGTTTTGTACTGATGCAGGTGAACAATTTCAATAAGAGCTGGTCGCTAGGCAGACTCAGAACTATTGTGATCACAGTGGGTGCTGCGAGGTTTCCGCGCCATTCTGGTTGGCCTCCAAATGATTATTTTGCATGACAGTTAACCGATCCCGGTTACAGCCATGCTGTTTATTCCTAGATTGGCTTCCTAGATAACGATCGTCTGTCACCGCACGCTCGGATTATGTCAGATGAGGTTCACAAGCAACACTGACCGCCTCCATTGGTGGAATATTACTCTACTATTGGGGTCAGATTTGTTTATATTGTTGCAGTTATGATCGTTTTCTGTATGAAACTGGGGCTTATTTTACTAAGTCTCCCACACTCCCCCTTGGTTTCAATTCATCACCACAGCATTCTCTCCTCATAACAATCTAACAGATAGGCACCGGTAATCGACGCTAGTATTTGTGTGAGTGACGGTGATGAGTTCGTCAAGACAGAAGATCCAAGCTATGGTCTATGTTCTCAAGAGATTTTCGGGTTTTGTGTGCATAGATGTTGTCAGACTAAAATTTCTACATGATGTTTTATTAGATGGTGGTGTCATACGAAAACCGATCCACTTTTTTTCCGTATGGAAGAAGTCACTATGATACTGATCATTCCAGGCGGGTTGTTTACCACTGAGTAGCAATTTTGGTAGCTTCTGCCACTATTTGCCTGAAAAAAATAATATTAGTTCCTACAAATTCTAAGTTGTGAAGTAGGCGTGCATCCTTGGATGCTTCAGCAGTAACAAATAACTACAAGTCAATAAACACGGTTGTTTTTTACAAGCGGATCACTTCACAGTGGTCTGATCAAGTCAGATATGTAAGTTCCTCGTCTGGGGAAATACGCGCAGTCGTACACTCCCTCTGATTTGGCAGACGAGTGTGGACGAGCTTGCGGGCCTTATGAATGCAAATCGTGGTGTACGGGGAATTTCTTTGGCTCCGCTTACACCTGGTCAGTGACTCTGCAAGAAACATCTGCTGCCGATGTTGTCACCGTCGGTTTATAAGTTCTCAGACCATGCGCATTGGATTATTATCCGGTGCTATCTTCTTGCGGTTGTTGTCCCTCTACGGAATTCAAAACAGAACTTACGCGGCCCCAAGGCGGTATAGTTATGAAATCAAGGTTGATGATACTGTCTACGGTGATGATGGAGTTGGAGTGTTTAAATCAGTAATAGGTTGACCCTGTTCATTAATCTACTCTTCTCCCTATAGTCAGAGTCTAGTTGTGGCCCTGCGTTTGAATTGGCAATTCTCGTGAGCGCATTATGAGGGTTCTTCATTTCTTAGTTATGGGGTGTGAAAAGATTGATGCTGTTTCATTCAGCCCGATTCTCTTTACTTATTTGTTTAGAGCAAGTAACAGGCATTCTATTTAGATCAGAGACCTATCTATGCGACTCTGCCTGAACCGTTCTTGAGACTAATTTTTGAGCACTAAGAAATGGACAACGGAATCCTACCAAACATCAAAAAAGATTAATAAAACCGTGCCTGGTTGTGTCATAACTCTCAAAGTGGTAATCAGTCGTCTATAATTTTTCGCCTTAGTCAATTCAGTGGTCAGTGCGGTGCAAATATTCATGTTGCATCTTCATACGAGTTGCCAACCTTTATGAGGTCCCTCCAATCCTGAGCTAGTTACTTGAATCATTACTGTCTTCGCCAGCCGCCTGTTTTGAGGCTAACAGGTCTGGTGAGCAGCTGGATGGTACCTTAACAATCGCCCGTTGGTGAGGAAGGGTAACGCAAAACAGCTGATCTAGCGAAGAGTCGAACTCTTCAATCGTTGTCACGGAGGTTCAAACAAATCATCACTTGGAAGCCATACATTCGGGCTGTGAAAAAGGTTCATGCTGTCTTTCAAGGTCACTACACTTGATTCGTCAGTTTCAAAGCTGATTGGCAGTGCAGAATAGGGGGCCAGACAAAACGGGGAATCGAAGCTGTTGATGAAGGAGCGTATATAGCCTTCGTTGCACATCCAAAAAAATCCGCCGTTCATAATTTATCGCATAGCTGTCTAAAAGCGTCTCATGAGGGCGAATTTCTGAATATTATCAGACGTTTAGGTTCAAGAAGGAGCCCGGTTTTCCGTTGCCTAACACCATACTTCATTATTCATCCATAAGTTTTTAGGGTGTTGTGAAACACCTGGTGCTTGATATGATCATTTTTAGTGAATGGGCATTCCTAACTACATTTAGTTTTATGTGGCGATTTCAAGATTCTGACAGATCCACAGCTTTTGACCGTGCCCTCAAGCTCCTGGATTAAAGACGCAGAGTAAACTGTATTTTAGTGTCCAACTGTGAAAGGCTCATATACAGCGGCCTAGAGGACTCTTGTGCTCTAAAATCCTACCACAAAATGTGCTTTTAATGCTGGGCAACGCAGAACTTAAAGTAAGACCATCGGTCTACAAGTTGACAGCACCACCGGTCACTGGCAATACGGGACTTTTCACTGGAGGCAAATTGGGACTTCGATTATTTAATCGATACTGGAGTTTGAAGCAGCTTGAGGCAGTTTGAGACTCAAAGCAAACGAATCTTAGACTACTCCATATACCGCAGAACCAATCGGATGGTGAGCCAGTCACGAGGGGACACATGTGTACTGTGACTGAGGAGTGCTGTTTTTAATTTAATAACATACCATGGCTTTAAGTTACTAAAATTAGATTGCCCTGGACCGAAGACAGTATTTTATGCTCGACTGCCTGGAACACAACATAAGGCGAGTCATTTTCCTTTAGCTACACGCACTCACAAGTTACTCGTTTAAGACCGCACCCGGAAATGTATGGTGGGACAGGTGCCTTCAGTTTTTTGTAAGGAGAAAACTGTTGATTCTCGCCATCTTCTGCGTCTCGGTGAGTAGCAGTCTGTGATTTGTGTTTATTGCGTCAATCACACCTTGGTCCATTCAAACACCATTTTAGGGTACCAAGATGTTATGAATTTTGTGTAAACACCAATCAATAATATTGTGCTTCTCATGCCTATAAACTTCTGCAAGAAAATAAAGTTACCGCCCTGCCAGCTTGGATGAAACCACGTCATCGGTTGTAAACTCATAAACGTGCTTCAAATAGTACTTTTTCTAGGAAATGGAGAACATAAGTTTCCGGAAGTAGTAAAAGTTACATGCCAGTGAATGAAATCTATTCATTCGACATATTATCACAAACCAGATATCGAAAAGAGGCTGTTCCACCGCACTAACTCCAGCAATGGCTGAGTAACGATTCCCAACAACTGTTGTACTGACTCCCAGGACTGTGCACAAAAACACCCCGAAGAATAAGACCAGCTAAGCACACCTTAAATTATTCTCACAGTTGTCTTCCTCAAGAGTTCAATATTACGATAAACTAACTACTGAACAGACCATTTCTGACAGGCACCTTGAAGTTTGTTTTCAACCGTTGAATTCTCCTTTGAGTATGTCGCTTCAGCGAATCTATCACATTTGTCGTCTCATTCAGATATTTTCTCAAGGAATGATAGATTCAGACGGCAATCGCGATTGTAAACGATTAACCAGCAGTGCTTTATAGGCTATTCATACCAATAGGAAGGGTGATGAAAACCAAGTAACGTAGCCGTCGTGAGACATGCCACCATAACTAATTACGTAGAAAATCAGCCGAAATGGAATGTTTGGCACAAGAAAAGGTAGACGTATGGTTCAATTTACTTCAGAATACATATCCTCTAACACTGCTATAAAAAAGAACTTTTACGAAACTTTCTGTCATTCCTTTGAATTTAATCTTTTCAGCTGGTTAACTAGTAGTTGTGATGACGGAGACCCTTCTGCGGTGATGATACCTCGTGACATACTGGGCGCTTTTCCGGGGTCTGATCAATCAGACTGCTGTCCTACTAAAACATGTTCATCTCTAAGATGTTGCAATACTCTGGGTGAGGTAAAAACCTAGGTGTTTAAGCCAAGAAGTGTACGCTGTCTACCAAAACAATGCTCAATATGTTTGTGTGTATCTGACAGATCTATCTAATAGATCATTTTCATATACACTTGTACATACATCATATATATATATATAATGCTTGTGCTAAGTGAGGTTTTCCCAATTATATATGCTCTTATCCAGCTGGGAAATTCCTAAGTTGCACATCGTATTGTCTAGTACTTCTGTTCACTGAATTTACTACAGATTTTGATGCACAAAGCTAACAGAATCGTTTTTTTGCACCGAAGAGGTACGAAGCGTTGTTAGGATCAGTTCAGACAGAATGCAACCGTAAGTATATTTCAAGGTGTTAGCTAGTGATTACTAGAGCATAGCTTTCTTGCAGACTTCTCATTAATCTTCTAGAAACCTAGCCCTCAACTTCTAAAGCACTTCCTTTCAGCTCAAAACAACTTTTTCGGTTATGTATGCCTTCTCGTTTTATCTCCATAGGGTGGTTCCAAAGTGGTCGAGTGATACCTCGGATGTTGAAAATTCTATGATCAGCAGCGCTTGTGACTACAAAGTTATTGGCCATTTTTGACGCACTGTGCAGTTGTGTTAGTACTTCAGTCTCTTGAGTAGAGGTTAACAGTTTTTGATGAGCCCCAGAACAAAAGTCTGAAACTCTTACATTTATAGCTGTCGGAAAATTCACTCACGTTGCAGTGTTGGCCGTTTGTCCATTGTAGCGGAAATAAGTTCCAACAAAAAAAGCCTGTGCATACAGACTGAATGTTAGCAAAGACTTGCCTGTTAACAGTAACCGCCGTACTGAACTCACTATTAGTCACTAACTGGCAAGTTCAAACACGATTGATTGCATGCTAAGCTTGCGCCTGGTAAAGCATACAGGAAAGTACAGAGGAATAGGAGGGTATAATACACAGAATCATCATTTCAGAACCAGAATTTGGAGTACATTTCAAACCAGATTGATGTTAATTTGTTTAAGCATGGTCAGTTACATTCCGGGCTTCCAACCAGACTGTGAGGCGTGTATAGACGCTTGTCAGGTACGTTATTTGCTTCAGAATTACTACACCGGATAGGTGAGGTTCCAATAGTATTATCTGACACACGGCGTTTTATGCACATCTCTTGACTGATGAACCTGGTATGTTTCTGGATATTCTACACAGTTATTGTGTTGGTACTTGCATCTGCGACACAATGATGCTGAATTACACGTTGCTGCAGTGCATTTTTCATGAATGAATGAGGATTTAAAATGATGTAAATATCCAAGGGTCCTCGCGAAATACTCTCTGTTGTACCAGTTTGGTTTTGCTGGGAGATGCAGCTGAATCCATCCGAAACTGTTGTTTGTATCGAAGAGTTTCCCATGGTTTCATGGGCTACGTCCAGATAATGTATTGCGATATCTCGCGTATCGCACGAAATGAAACATGAGGCAGCATTTGGAACACACTAGTGGAAGAAGACACCATGAAAGAGAGATCCAGCTGGATACATTCGAGTCCCACCCAACTGGTGTGCAGATGATTGTACCTGGCGAATTCTGTCAAATATGAGTTCAAGTAGAACCTGAGGCCAAGAGAAGCTCAGGGACTACGCTTACCTGACGAACCCGAAGTGCGAGAGCAAAACTGCTCGTGGGCTTTGGAAGCGTGCGTTACATCTTCTGGCATTATCCAATCTAACCTCCAAAATGAGTTCAAGTTTAAATGATTGATTCTGAACAGATAAACTGTAACAGACTGACACATAAAACTTGATCAATAAGTCTTAAGCAGTACTTCGAGGCGCGGAAAATTCTGCTTATATGTATGTTCACAGAGTGAAGGCGACTTCTGGGTAAGCAGCTGTATCATCATCCTACGTCTCCATGTATGCCATGAACACTCCGTCATATTCGGTCTCCATGTTGACCATTATTTAACATACCGACCGTGGGTGAATTACTCCGGTGTTATCCAGTACATGCCAGTCCAATGGATTTCACGAGGAACCAAAAGAAGGTCACATGAACTATATACGGTCTAATTTATAGTTCCCTCTACTCACTAAACCTTGACACTGGTTTTATAGATTGCAGCCTAACTAATGAAACTACACACCAGATTTGGTCGTCCATTCTGCTGATTACAGTTCTGCCACTGGATTGAGTGAAGGCTGACTAAAAGGATAAAAGAACAAGGCAAATTTGGGACCAGCATAGCCATCATTCATGGACTTTCCATGGACTTTTCCATGCTGCTGAATATTGAAGCACACTGTCCACTTCCTTCCCCTTGGTGGGTTAGTTTGGGACACAAGACATTTTGAGACCGCTCATTACCAAGCACATTGGTATTTCCACTAGGTTGTTTGGTACTAGACATACGTGAGACTGGTGGACTTGGTCACGTCATCCGGATAGCCAAGTAGCCTGTACTGATTCAACAAAAACGCTTAAATTACTGACCACGTGATGCGTAGACAGAGTCGATTTATCCGGCTTGGGCAAAAAGCGCAGTTACACAAAACCCTTGAAAATAAGCAAGAATAGCTTCAGCTGCGGTTTGGGGTATTGAAAGCAATAATCTTAAAGAAATGGAAAGGGAAGTACCTCACCGTGGCCGACTTCCTAAAACAACCACACTAAGTTTCTACGAAAGTTTGTATTAAACCAACGAAATCGGCTGAGGCATATCATCTCAGGTTATGAAGAATCTTAAAGATTCTGAGGAAGACCGGTTCACTGTGAATAAACGTCGTATTTGATCACATTCATAAAGGCTATTTCCATGTTCTTCAGGGACCGCCAGCCTACACATTATTCTTAGATGTTTTTCTTTGTCCAGAAAATCACTACCTTGAGTTTTCTATTTTGAATGTGCCATAATTCGATCCTGGCGTCTTAAATCATGTGTAGCGTCTATATATTGTGCGGAAACATCACTAAGAAATCCACTGTTCGTTAAATCTATTATCGGTTTCTATCTGACACGAAAAAAATTCTGTTTCCTGAAAATGTACTAGTCAGAAAACTTCAGGGTATGCAATAGTTTTCTTTAGCATCTTTATCAGGAAGCTATCATTTTTGCATGCTTTGCGCGAAATTAGGTAAACAAATTTGGTTCAGATTTCAACATACATGATTCTTCTCTCCGGTTCGTCCACTTTATCGGATGCGTGTTTCAGCAGAATACCGACTTTGTCATTCTATCCCACATGGTTTTGAATCGATCAACTGTCCTTTTCTGTATCAGTCTGGAAGTCGAATTTCCGGTAGCGAAACAATGGTCAGGCAGTATCGACCGGGGCACGTTCACGTTGAATTAACATTTTCCACACTTTTGTTCAACAAATGCGGCAAGATATGATCTTTGAATGTACTTAGGAATCGGCCTTGGTTTTTTGTCTACTTTGAACACGCGATGTTTGTCTACCGGAACAATCATATGCTAAACCTTACCAAATCTCCCTGTTTGATTTCTTATTTTTCGTACCCTGGTGATGGCGAACTCAGCCAGTAGAACACCTGAATCGTAAATTTCGGCATCGTATTCCTGCTGTTGTGATGTACAAGCTTTTTCTGAGAAGCAACACCTGGACATCACAAGAGGGCAATTCGTGATAATTTATCTGGGATGTTTAAATGTGGAAAAAATTCCACACGACACCATTCGACTGACTGTTTATTTTGTTAACAAAGGTGGTCAAGTGTATGGGCGTCATATCATCTTCCATATTTCGGAAGCCCACAGGTCTTAATTGATTACTGATACGTCTGAGTTAAAAGCAAGCGATCATGGTTCTGGAAGATGAGGTGCTTCCTTACTTTTCCGTGATTTCAGTGATTTCGCACGATGACGGTAGACACGTGGACATCAGCTTTTCTTATTAGCCATTGTGGAATATTTTTGACGTCGGAGCTCACAGTGACAATTGACTCATGTCCTTATCTGGCGGAATAACAGTCTATAACCTGGAAGTGGGCTGACTGAATTCGCATTTATTCAACTATTTGGCTATATTGATTCCAAACTGCTGACTCGCAAGCTCAGTTGTTGTACGACAGCGAAGTGTCAGCGTTTGAAAGTTGATATAACACTGTTAATGGTGAGGATGACCCCCAGCTGTTGGGATCTCCCATTCTGCAGTCAAGCCAGCTGTCTCACACCGGACATGGTGGGCTTTGTCAGCTGTTTCTAGGTTGATTTTCCTCACAGGATTTTTATTCTATGTCCATCTAGGGAAGCGCACGTCATGTATTTGTTACCTTATCTCAACTTGTTGACATTAACCCGACTCAGCTGATCCCACTCTACCATTTACTTCATCCCTTAAGGAAAATAAGCGACGGATAGTCTGCGTCACCTTATTTTACAGTTTTTTTTATGGAAAACCATTCGTTGTATGGAGAAATCACCTTTGATTTGGTGGCCTGGTTATAGACGTTTTCTGCTGCGGCATAAAGTGATAGAAGTAACTCTCGAGCAATCAATTAATTAATCAGCTATAAACCGTGTGCCATCGGCACATTGTTTCTAGGTACAGTTCCGATCACCGGAAAACGAGTGGAGGCGTCTGCTGCGGCATAAAGTGATAGAAGTAACTCTCGAGCAATCAATTAATTAATCAGCTATAAACCGTGTGCCATCGGCACATTGTTTCTAGGTACAGTTCCGATCACCGGAAAACGGGAAAGTGGAGGCGGGGGCATGTTCATTTGTTCGGAAGTTTGGCAGCTACGCATTGGTGGCGATAGCTTTGATGCACGAGCGCCACTGACTGCGCGATTGGGCTATTTCCGCCAATGTCATTAACCACTGGTGATATGAGTCTCGGAGTCCCCATCCAGCGAGACGGAAGTTGCCCACCCGACCAAGTTTATTGGTCAGTGTTTTCGTACTTCATTTTCAGGTCACATATTATTCACTCAGCACAGGGCTGGGAGCAAAGAGCTCTTTGAGGCAGACGATCTTCTGGCATGCGGAGTACATGACCCAGCCGGCGCAAACTATGGAGCGTGAGTAATTCATCTATCGCGGAAGAGTTCCTTCCTTCTAAGACCATATAGTGCACCTCAGAATTACTAATGCGACGTTCGCACCAGAACTGACCGATGCTTCGGGGACACCGGTGATCAAACGCTGACATCTTCCGTGTGTCCTCTGCGTCCAGGGCCCACGTCTCTGATCCATAAAGCGGTATGGATCGCACCATTTCAATGTTACCTCTTTCCTTGACAGACAAACTCACGTCACGTCGGCGCCATAGGTGTCGGAGGTTGGAAAAAGCTGCTCTGACCCTTCCGATTCGAGAAGTAACCTCATCTTCAGCCAGTCCACCGGAAATTATATAGCTTCTCAGGTAAATAAATTTATCTACGACGTCGATTGGCTCAACTGCAAGCATGAGGTGTGGGTTTGATCCCACCCAGTCTTGTAGCAGCACTTTACACTCTGAAGGTGTGAAGCGCATGCCAAACGGTGTGACAGTTATTTAGGTTATTTAAAATGATTTGCATTTTTGAAGGATCTGAACCAAGGAGAGCAGCATCGTTCGTATACTCAATGTCTGTGTGGGAACGTCGCAGGAGCATTCTGACTCCCGAAGTTTCAGAAGCAAGCAGAGAAATCTCAAGTAACATATCAACAACAAAGTTGAAGAGGGAAGGGGAAAGAGGACACCTTTGTCTTACACCATTGGACGTGGTGAACCCAGGTGAGAGCTTCTCGTATAATCGCACGCGCCCACAGGAGTTCGCATACAATGTCCTCATAAGGGAGAGAAATTTGGAAGGGACACCTTTGATCGCCAGACACTGCCAAACTTCTTGACGAGCGACAAAATCAAAGCAGCCTTCAAATCCAGAAAAACGACCAGTGTGGGATGTCTGAAGGAGTGGCGCTGTTCAAGAATTTGTCCCAAGGTAAAGACATAGTCTATGCATCCTCGACCAGGACGAAACCCGGATTGATTCTCACGAATCTGTCACTCCCGATAATCCATCAGTCCGCGCAAAATAATGCCAGAGAGCACATTAGATGCGACAGATACCAGGCTGATACCACGATGGTTTTCACATGACGTTCTTGCTCCCTTTTTGAAAACTGGGATGACGGTCGAGAAGCACCATTCGGCTAGTATTCGGTTTTCGTCCCAAATTTTCTGCATTATGGTTGTCAGACTGTTCACCAGGACTTGGCCACCTTTGAAGAGCGCGGGGTGTGAATCGTCCGAGCCAAGTACCTTGTCGTGTTCCAGGATTGAAATCTCACGCTGGATTCAGGTTACTGATGGTGGGTCGGCGTCATTGTTTCTTTCAGGCCCGCTTGGTTCTTCCAGAGGCTGTGTTGAAGGAGACCAGGTGAACTGTTCTTGGAAGTGCTCGGCCAACCGCTCAAGACGGCGACTGAGGGAGTGGATTGCTATTCCCTCCTCAAACACCGGATAATCAGGATCTTGAAGAATGATAAAGAACGCTGGTGGATTTCGAAGGCCCAGGAGCTAGAGAAGGCTTTCGCTGCAGACAACAACCGTGCCCTGTTTCAATTGATCCGATCAACGCGTCAAAAGGAGGTAGAGTTAACCCTAACGAAACACGGTGGCCGGGCACTCTCATTTCACGAGGTTCATGTGCAGACTGATACCGATGTGTTTTGTTTGCGCCTATCCACGCAGACTTATATTGCCATGGTATTAGTTTTGCGCACATAAACTTGAAGTTGCCATTCCTTGTCCTGGGGATACAGAGACCACCATAATCATACCCTTAATTCGGGTTGTAGGTTGGGAACGGTCACCAAACCGTTTACTAACAATAAGGCTTCGGATGAATCCGATAAATGGGTAGAGCAGATAAACCAGTGAATTACGCGTCTGGGTATTGAAACCGTATCCTTTAAAGTATTGCTATTCATAATCAGCTCAGAAGAAGGCACACAGTACTGTTTGTTTCGAACAGACGCCAACCAGAAATATCTAAACAAACAGTGAAAGAATTACAAAAAATCTATTGCTACGTATATGGTACTTCCTGTTAGTGAACAACGTAAAGACGTCTCTGGCGATACATTAATTGTTTGTCAAACTCTTGAGGCAAAACATCACGTCTTTTTATCCAGACAATCGGAAAATTTTAGTGGTTTCACTGAAGATATCCGAGCAAACTGATTAACAAATGGAGCCGAATTGAAGACTTGTGTTTGTTTGGAAAACATCTTAGAACCTATTTGACAGCATAGAGACGTTTTATTGTTTCCGTCTGTTCTTGGACATTGGGAGGATCGTCGATGCCTGGAATACCATAGCCCTCGAAGCTTGCTGCACAAATGACTGAAACCTGTGGGAAGTCGGAAATGAAACTCATTGTTTACGAAACTTAATGCTGGAACTGTTTTTGCAAGCTGATTCACTTGGGTCAGTTCCAAAAAATACTGTTTGATGGATTGAAGCACAGAGTTGGAGAACCATCAACATGTGATACCACCTCCAGTACTTGCATAACCCAGATGGTTGCACTGAATAAGTAAACTTATGTGCATATCTAATAAAACGTAAAAAAACTGATTCCATGGACCTTTTAGTCGGCATAGCTACGATATTTGTGTTTCTTATGCAATCGCGAGCGCATGTCCATTGCGCTTGGACATAATGCGTTGATCAATTGTTCGTATCAGAGTTGCTTCTTTGTGCTCTTGCTGTTCGGTAGTACGGTGAGTGATGAAACCTAACCACAGATTGGGTTAAAATTTTAGGTTTTTCTTTGGTCAGCGATGATTTTGAGACGTGAGACGATCCCTTGAAAGCACTGGCAGCCCGGTTGTTGCGACAAAAAGCGTCCCTGGATGAGAACTGTGCGGTATCAGTGGTGCTTGTAATACAGACTGTCAAACCGGAAAGCCAGAAGACGGCCGCTGTGAAATACATTAGGTTTTACTGACTCCTCAGATTCAAACAATTATTAGGATGCGTCTGACCTACTAAATCGTCATACGCTGCGGAATCGGCATACGTGGTACAGCGACAAATCAACATGCCGTGACATGATTCTTTTTAGGTAACATTGTTCAAAAAGTCTAAAGGTTAGATAGGGTTGTTTCTAGGAGCACACGCTTAGACTCTATGTATCGACTTTAATGTTGATACACGTGACCTTGAATAGCGCAGCAAAGACTCCAAAGCCTTACCATTGTTACAATGTTGGCATGCTGTCAGGGTTTTTTACAAGCTCCTGGATTTTGTAAAATTTCGATACGTAGGGGGAGGAAAATGCGGACCTAACACTTGATTTGCGACCCATTTTATAATACGCTTCTCTTCATAAAACCAGGGATCTGTTCTTTACGATGCCGTCTAAAGTGTCGCCTGTCTCGTTTGTCAATCTCACATTGAAATGAAAATACGATATAGCACAGTTGGGACCTTTTGATCTCTCTTTTTCTTTTTGTGCTTCCATACACCAAATATTTTTTCGAACCGACTTCTCAGAATTCATACAGCCAGTTCTGTATGTAGGCTTGTAGCCCATAGAACCGGTATGCTGAGATGGCTGTCGAGCAGTTCGGATTTCGTGAAAGTCAGTAAACTGTGGAGAGTTTGTGTAACGCAGTGATCATTTATAACAACCTAAATATCTGCCTAGAGAATCTGTCCAAAGAACCTAGCATTTCTAGAACAAAGCCTGATAGGATGAGCACACAGTTTCACAAAACTGGAGTATGGCGTACACCTTCTTCATGGTTACCACTGGCGGAAAAAGGCCTTACTGTCCTTGTAACTTTTTGAAAGCTGAATTTCAATCACCTCGACTATTCAGCTTGTTTTCATTACCTTTAACGCAACATAATCGCAATAGTTATTATCCTGCTGGTCTTTTTATGAAAGTTGGATAATTATGGCAAATGATAGCAGAACTATTAGAAGAGAAAATAAGAACCTATCTGCATGACCGTAAGCTGTAGGTCGGCAGTTCGAGCTGAACATCTTTTCTATCACTTCCACGAGAAGTAATAATAATAGTCGTTCAGATATAACACCCTTTTGGTGCCAAAGTGTCCATGCTACCCGAAGGAAGCACGAGGGCTGAGATGCTGTCAGATTACCCAAGCCGAGATGCAGAGGTCGGGTTCGAACCACGGACCTTCCGGTCGGTAAGTTCGGTCTCTAACCACTGAGTCTACCCGGAGAATTTGCTATGGTAAAGTCAGAGAGATTGCCGTAATACAGATGAAAGTTTATATCAACGCCACTGCTGACCCCCATGAAAGCAGGCAACTACTCCAAGCGGGTCATCTTATGGAGTGCATTATCGAACGAGCACGGTGTGCTACAGCCGAGTCATCTCTAGTGTCAAGTTGTCCATTGTTGCGGAAATCCGGTTGTGAAAACACCGAAGCTCTGGTTTGGTCCTCTAGAGTCGTGTTCGGTACTTCGTTTTATCGATGTGATAGGTAATCGACAAAATATGTCTAAATAATCTTCCAGTACCAATGCCAGACAATCGGAAACTAGGAGGTTCTAGCCTGTGTTTGCAAATGAGGTCCATTTGAGCGTGATAATCTGAGATCAATAGGCCCAGTTTTTTGCTCATCTTTATGAAAGAGCTCTGAAGTGTAAGATACAGGATGATCAGTAGCATCTCTCTGCGAAGGCTTCAGCAATCCAAACATGTTTGGTGTTTTTGGAAAGATAATCGTAATTTGACGGTACGAATAACTTATCACTTCCGGTTGATGTGTGTTTAATTTGTGTCGCAGCCTAGAGGAGAGGAAGTCGTTACAACAAAGTGCGTTCAACAGGATGAATTTTGTGTGTCCAAACAATAGCTGACACACGAAGCTCTTCCACAAGCTTTGAGAAAAAATACAGCTAGCTGAAAGTCTAGAGCCTAAATAGTCGCAAGTTTTCATGAGAGCATCTGCTGATGGTAAAGCTGGGAGTGATCCGAAGATCCATTAGTAGAGGGGATTTTGTATGTTAGATTGATGAGTACTCGTCTCCCTTTGTTCCCTACCTCTAGTGTGATGTTGTGCACACCGGCACGCTTCTTCACGATACTCTATACTGATAGCATCTTATAACTCCGCTTTCTGAATACCAGAAGAGACTTGAAAGGAATCTGTGATTTTGTTGAAAAGAACGCTGAACATTTATCTTTCTTCCGCTGTTTAAACAATATAGGTAGGAGATTGATACTGGTATGCGCAAGCATTTCACACTGATCCCCTGAGAATGTTTCGTTCACTGTTTTGCTGAACTGACAGGACTTGGTAGCATAGAAGACAAGCCCACCAATATCCTGCAGAAACTCTTACCAATCTCCTAGGTCACAGACATGTACCGCGTGAACTCCGATCCAAAGGCATTATCCTTCTCAAACCAGATTAGAGACCAGATACAGTTAGTTCGGTAAAGATGCCTTCCTAGGGCATTTCCTACCGTTGACAAAGAAAAGCCTATCTTACTCAAGGAGAAACGGGTTTGTCTTCAACTCGGCGTTTCTGGGCTAACATTAGATCAATGAGTAGACCCCTCACTGTTTTGGGTCACTCTTTTGACATGCACCCAAACTGTGTGGACTCCCGAAAACAAAAAACCTCGAGAACCACTCCACTCGATCTTATCCATGGTAAATTCATTTGAAATAGACCGGCCTGGTGGCTGTTTATGTTATAAAGCTAGTCTTTCAATGGTGTGACACTTACCGTGTTGACGACTCTGTAATTGACTGGTGAATTAGAATGTATGAATCAGATCCGATCAATTTTGCAACTGGCCTTGTCACCAGTCATTTGATGAGATGGGTGTGTGGTCCCAGGTCAATAGTCTGCAGCCACTTTCAAAGGGCACTTGTCCAATCCATCTGTACTTATACTGTAGGTCTCAAAATGCTTGTGAGTTTGAGGTTCCCAAAACCCAGAAGAACCATCATCCAGAAACTCTGCACATTAAAAATGAAGACGTTTATTTGATTGATGTTCATTCTCTTTCAACTGTGGCTTCTCTGCACGGAAAAAGGATCACATAAGATGTTGTTTCGTTCGCGCGTAGGAACTAGCCTTCAGAATCTTCAGTAAGACCGTAGATGGTCCGCTAGATTTGATTCTAATGAATATTCTTACGGGCATGATGAAGAAACGCTCTTCTGTGTGTGCGCCAAAAACAACCTATTATAAACCTTTTTTAGCTATTTATAACCTATATTAACCGATGCTTGTTCAAAAATTTTATGTGGTTTACTGGAATCCCCCTATAAGCAATAACGAAAAGGAAACGGCCGAATTCTTGCCTTAGACGTTATACGTAGGCGTAGAGACGATGACTAATTAGATGTGATGGCCAGAGAGGAGACAAGCATTTTTACTGCAATACAGTAAAGTATATACAAGATATCGAACAAACTAATTTTATCCCAGCGCGTAATGGCTTTAGTTCGGATGGTATTGTGCAGTAACTTGGATTACCAACCATGACCGTAAGACAGATGGCCGCGGTACTTAAACGACCGGACGACCTGAGGTAGTAGCCGAAGAGCTATCTACTCGGAGGATCCCTTGTAAAAAGAACAGACTGATCACACATACATCCACTGCTTCAGAAGCACCTCCAAAGCAACCGATCCATAATGAGTCAGTTTGGCATAGAGAGTAGAATCGTCTCCTTTCAAAGTGACGAAACCGTCAAGCGCCAGTTCACACTATTTTATGAAATCATATACAACGGAGAAGGAAAATATTCTTATTTCGCTAAGTAGCTGAATCTCAAAACCTAGCTTAGCAGTTGCTGCTGACCACTGTCATCGGCAAGTTGGTATCTTTCATTCTGGCGTCCTAACGCCAGATTCTATATCTTAACTTCTCCATGAAGTTGTTAGAAGTGATTGCTACTTATAGAATAAAAGCTGGTCTGTGTTCACAGACGGTATTTCCTGACCTCAAGAAGGCCGCGACGTAGTAAAAGAAAGCCCGCATTGTCGGCCGGACTATTTGTCTAGTTTTTGTTGCCCACTGTCGATCCGATCACGTGATATATTGCCCTTATAATTATGTTTTAAGTACTCGTCACTCGATACAGAGGGGGGAAAACAACTTGCTTACATATGTCAGTGTACTTTTTTAATCTATGTATTTAGATTATGACCGGACGCTCTTGAAGAATCGTTCAGCCAGATCTAAAAAAATCTCACCAGACGCTTGCTGAAGTCAGAGGTGTCCGAACAATATCGGCATAATGTTAGTTCTGAATTTACCAAAGTCCTACATGTACCGGCTTGCCTAGATGCACCATTACATAAGTATTCCATAGAACTTAAACCCTTAAATGCGGTCTAAGATGAAGCGCTCCGTTCACGCAGCTTTTCCTCTATAGAAAACTGTGAACTTCTACTAGTTTCTACGATAAACTTGGGTGCCACAGGTGTTCCAAAGTTCACCTGGCTAATATCGGCCTTCCAGCTTGATTTGTGTAACCATTTCATGGTTATACTGCTTAAAGAGGAATCTGATTTAAAGCTTCCCTTTGGTTCACTTGGTGAGAGCCATTTGATTTCATTCGAACTTTGATCTCAATGAAAAGCGGTATTTTTTCCGAATTAGTACATTTTTGTCATATTTTTCACCCTTCCACAAATTTTCGTAACCGTCGCATGGTATTGCACCATTCTAGAGGTTTCTTCGCTATCCGCATAGTCCTACTTGCTTTCCTACGCGGTGCGCACGAACGCAACATCTTCGGATCAGGCGAACAAGTCAATAAGACGATGGAAACAGGTCTTCAAGTTAGCCCATAAGTTTTACGACAACTTTTCGCATCTAAGTATTTTGTTAGTCTGGCATTTTCCGTTCGATGGAACATTCTAAGTTCCAGCAAAACAGGCGCTGTAAATTTGCCAAAACCAGAGAGGAAGAGTAATGATCATACAAGCCCACGCACTTAGCGTCCCCAGACCAGGCCAGCTACGCCACTGCAACCACACGGTTTTCTTTCGCTACGGTAATGGGATCGTTCATTCACAGAGAAATCAATGCCTGCGTGTCTAGTATAAGTGATTAAGTCTGACGGACAGGAAATGACGGCTGGCGTTTTGCAGCAATTATTCCCAGTGTTTAGTTCCTTTGCCTCAGCTGATTTCTAACGCGGCAAACCTGATGCAGCCGAAACACCAGAGTGGGATCGCATCGATCGGGCATTAATCGAGCAACAGTGCCTCGCAAAATCATCGAAACCGAACTGTCAAACTAATGTCTGGAATGATATAATAGATCAGGCCTGCTCTTTCTGCACCGCAGACCAGTTTTAAGCCAGCCACACAGTACTTTTTCGTTTCGCAGCACTGATACTAATAGACTTTCAAGCGTAAGGCTGAATTTTTCGTGCAGTCCCTGGCGAAACCAGGCTAGTGGTTAGTACCAGCACAATGACACTGTTCAAAATAGTCTTAACATCAAACTTTCGCACATGGCCTAGTTGTGGATCAATACCATCAAATCTGAATTTCATAGGCAGTTTTAAATTCAAAAGCAATCGATTTATTCAGCTTGCCGATCTCTAACCAAAATCCGAGAACTAAGCTCGCTGATTTAGCACAGAACCACTGTCTTCTCTCACTGAAATTTGTACTTGAAAAATGACTACAAAGTTAGAGCTGGTGTGTTACGTGACGGTAACTGTGTGCGATTAGGCCATTAAGCGAGAATAACTGCCCCTTTTCATTGCCCCCCATTTGATAGACAATATGCATCTGTCCCATTTCTTGTTCATTTCGCCATTGAAAAATTCATGTATCTACTCTTTAAGTGACCGCAAAGTAGTGTGTCGAAATCTCCTTTGCAGAAGAATGGCTAGGCTTAAATTATGAAGGTAACATGTTTTCGCTGGTGGACGATCGTGGCTCTACAAAAACTAACCTAAATAGAAAATCGAAAGTGCTCTCCTGTTTGAACGTGCGGTCTGCTCCCTCACTCTAGACTTCAGGAAAAATGCTCAAGGGCTCTAGGGTGGTTTTTACTGTACGAAAATTATGCTGTAATACAGCCGGGTCGTACAGCAACACGCTGAAATAATGATGCTAGTGAATTGGTAATGTGCCACACCTAAATAAGGCACCCACTGAAGAGACTAATCTTTGAAAGAAGCACTTTATCACCTTCACCTTATTGTTTCTACCGTTTCACCTCTCAAAAGACATCACCTTAAAAGACACCAAACACTTATGGTTCAGTCAAGCTAGCACATGAATCGATATTGATTTTTTCAGGACTGATTGCTGCGTCCAGTAGACTGTAGAGCGTTTGTTTGCACCATAGGAACGGTCGGTCATGATGAAACAGCTTTGAAACGTTTGAGTCCTCCGGACTCCATAATCTAACTGGGTTTTCGATTCCATTAGCACAGCCTCGCAGTAATACAACAACACTGCCTTATCCACTGGCGGCCCCAATGTTAGGGTAGTCTACTGTATTTGGAAGTGTGGAAATTAACTATCTTGCATGCTTGAAACGTCTGTCACATGACGCAGCTTGTGGAATCAAAGCCCTTGAAGTTACGCCCTATACAGATACCTGAATTCCATTAGCGTTGATTCAGGCAGCCCAGGACTCGATAGGTCGATGACCCCTGTTTTGGTTTTCCTTATCATAATCGAGATCAAAATCTTCAAGCAGGTTGACAAACAATGTCACAAACAATTCCTTTGCATTGTCATGGTTTCAAAAACAATTTCAAAACAATTTACCTACATTGAGTGTTTGTGCTAACAGAGCACGACTCACCAGAGACACCACATCCGGTTGTAATTGTTACGGACTAAGCTGGTGCGTGTGATGACTGGTTTTCTTCCAAATCGAATAGATGCAACATTTTATTACAGAAGGTGATTTTTGAAGATAATATTCTACTATCTCTGACTTGCAGTACTTATGGAGCAGTTTATGATAATGATGAAAACTTCATGATGAGTCTTATAACAGCGCAGAGATCTCGCTCAACTGTTCATTGTCTCGGCAATCCAGTAACCTTAAAAAGCACCTTCCGAGTTATCTTCAATACGCTCCCCTCAAAATGCTCACTTTGATTACCTAAATATTCTTCCGCTTTTATAATTTATAGAGCTCTTCCGCTTTACCGTTTTTATTTGCTTTTCACTCGACACCGTCCTCTATGGTGATTCACGCCGGGTCGATCAGACCCGTCAATTGGTCTGCTGAGGTAATATGGGGCTGGAGTAACAGGATTCGTTGCACCGATCTACCGATCCGGACTTTTATTGGTAGCATAAGGAGGTTTTAAAGTCGAGATATCGTTGTGAAAATACAAACAGCACCATACGGATTTTTCATGGCTTACCTCACCAAGCTGTGGATTCGAACTGGCGGCCTTCTGGTTAGTAGTTGAGCACGATATTGTCCACCCCCGAGTGGCTAATGATCAGTGTGGTTACCTCACATAAATAGCGCCACTGATCATTTGATCAGGAGATTTGCGTCGCTTGGTCACATGCCGATTGGCTTCTCCCAGATGGCATGCTCACGTAATTTGCAAGACTGGTAGCCCCACTACAAGTGTAGAATACCACTATGCACACACAACGAACTTATGTGATTGACCAGTTTTCATTCTTCAAATTCAAACAAACAAACTCTTCAGGTTACTGAAGAAGCAAAGATGTAGCTTTGTATTAATTTTTTGCTTCCACAAACAAAAACAGCACAATCCAAGAGAAGGTGAGAAACGACCGCGATGAAATCGTACGATCTCCATAATTTTTTAAATCTTAGATTATCTAAGAACCGATGTGAAACAATCTGCATTTTAATTAGATTCAAATCCAGATCAGAAATTACATCAGTCAGCATCCAATCTAAACATCACTTCTGTCATCCAGCAATTCATCTGAAAATGCAAAAGCCTTTGGCAGCAGCCTTCTGCTAGCTGCTAAAGTTTCTTATTTTACACAGAATACGAGGCGAAGTAGAACTCTATAAGAGGGAAATTGCCGGTACTCTGAACGGGGTAAAAATTCAATGCCCAGACAGGATGAGGTGATCCCTACTAGCATGCATGTCATTCCCAATATACACACAGCCGGTCAATCAGCGAAACGCACATGTAGACAGAAGGAATGACACCTCAGTGACCTTTCTTGAAGAACTGCTACTATCCTATCACGCTAGGCAACGTCCATGTTTAATTTTCACACCTTGGCCCACACTGAGGAAAATCCAACTGTCTAATCAAGGCAATCGTGCACTTTCTCGTTTTGCCTGACTTCGTTTTTTCACTTAGTGCTATAAGGATGCAAGATATCTCTAACTAGCGTGGCCGCTGAGATGCGGTGATGTGCCTTGAGTACTTTGAATATCCGTTGTCTTAAACCTCCTCTTTCTTAGTATTCGGCCCCTAGTTCGTCTTTTAAGATTATCATTTTTGGCGATGTTCGAGGTTCACCATCCATCTTGATGTACACAATACTGATCCGTAGAAAACATTAGTGTGTCACTACTGCTGGATCCTGCGTACTGATATTCTGTTAAATTATGTTTCGGTTTCCTGTCGGGCTCAGTGATTTGTGAGAAAAACCGAGTTTTATTCTCTGTTATAGCTTGTGAATTTAGTTGACTGTATAAGGCAAGCAACAAGGTTACTTGTCCAACGCATCAGCGGATATAGTAATGGTTGCTTAGGACCGCTACTAGTGTAACGGTGATGCTACTGATTAGGGAGGCACGCGAGTAGTATGTGTTGTTCGTAGAATTTCGCTTTGCGTCGATTGAAAAAGGGAATTCTGTTGCGGAATTCGTGGGGCCACTTTGTAACATTTGCTTGGATTTGACCGACGAATGAGTGGTGGCAATGAATCCCTAGGAAGACTCGTTCGGGAGAAAATCTGTGTCCAGTTTTTGTAACTAAGATGCAGATTATAGTTTTGTTTCCTTGTTCAGTGGTCTGTAACCGGTCAGTTGGCATTTCGGAATAAATAACTCCGCAGCGAAGGTCTTCTTCCTTTCATTTGGTGCCGTGACCAGGATAAGGATGAAGATCCCGTGGACGCAACCCTTCGAGGATGGGGATGTTCGGACCTTCCTGGAGGACTTTGAGGAAGCTGCGGAGGCTGCTGGGCTGGAGACCGACCGGGGTAAGTTGGCAGCGCTGAAGACCTTCCTGAGGGGCCGGGCGAAGGCGGTCCTGGATGCGGCCAGAAGAGGCCCTCAGAAGATGGACTGGGCCGCCACGAAGGAAGTCCTTGCGGCGGAGTTCAACACGCCGGCCGACCGCCAGGAGGCTATGAGGCGGTTCAAGACAGACAGGATCGCACCCGGATCGGACCCGACCGTGTTCTTCGCCGGCCTGCAGCAGTTGTTGGATCGCGCTTTGCCGACGCTGGACGGAGTGTCG
>NW_008751810.1:717825-722995 GCF_000715545.1 Opisthorchis viverrini
ACAAATTTAAATCTGATACAGGATTAAGCTGAATTCAGCTGAATTTCTCGTATACGGTGATCCACTCCAACCGAATGTCTCACACCGGGTCGCTTGTCTTTCAGCTGTTAAAATATTGCAGAAATTTTGTCAAAACTGAGTTTGTGTGCAGAGGGAGAGAGGGGGAGAATGTTTGCCGACGGGTTGTAAAACGTGACATTAAGTTGAGCGAAATTGTTGCAGTTCGTTGCTGATGCAAGTAACATACACTTCAGCGCGATGTTCCTTATTCATGCTGAAGCGTTCATCACTTGTTATGTGAACCTGATTGAACTAGTTTGTTAAGATTGTCTTGCGTGTGTTACATTTTGTAGGTTTGGGCGGGGCCTTGTTCTGCAAACTTAAAGGTGAGTCGATAATGTACTTGTATTTTGCAGCGAAAAACATCCAACCGTTGCCATGTATTCAGCAATCCCAAGTTGTTTGCACCGCCCGAGTGAACGCGAGTTTGGGTGCATTTTGGAAGCAAAACCGATGTCAATTAGCCATGTGACAGATCGTAAGATTTGTCTTCCTTAGGCTAGAAGACTCAGCTGGACAAACTGCGGAATGCTTCATAGCGAACAAGTACAGCTGATCGTAGAACTAAGTAGTCGGTAGGTGACTAAACGAAATGGAGTGCAAATTTGTTGACAAACCTATGAAAAATACTGCCCGCGCGAATTCCCGTTTCAGTACTTTCTGTCTAACCACACTGCTGCCACCGAAATACACGCGTTCGTCAACATGACTTTTTGTTCTTCCATTTACGTCGGCCACAAAAGTACTTTAAAAAATCAGTTCAGATGCAATTATGATGCTTCAATAGCCATAGATCATCTGGCGAGACTGAAGCTAAACTCAAAATATCTGTAGGTGAATTCTTCTAAAGTGTACTAGTAGAGGGGGTTCTTCCATCCAAAATAGGACACACACGAATTTTCTTCCGGTTGATCAGGAAATTAGGCTGTGGCCGGCAACACGCTTGTCTCCGGAGGAGCTAGAGGAAGAAAGAAAGAAAGCTCGAGAAAATTTGACCGCCGTTCAGGAAAGGGCTAGGCAGAAAACGGCAAGTAGAAAGGTCCGAACGTTCCCCATAGGCACGAAGGTCAAGTGGAAGGATCACCAGAATCCTGGAAGGAGTGGACTGGGGTCGCGGAAGCTAGGCAGCCGATGGCAAGGTCCGTTTGTAGTCACCGACCGCCGGGGGAACGTCTATACCATTCAAGATGGTCGGGGATCGAAAGTAGTGAATGGGACGCAGCTTCGCAAGTGGCATGATACACCTGAAGAGCGGCCGAATAGACCCGCTGCCGAAGCCGACCTGACGGAGGGAAATGAAAATCGATGGCATGCGAACGAGCTTTAAGGGGTGGAGGTGTGTAACGGTGATACTACTGATTAGGGAGGCACGCGAGTAGTAGTTGTTGTTCGTAGAATTTCGCTTTGCGTCGATTGAAAAAGGGAATTCTGTTGCGGAATTCGTGGGGCCACTTTGTAACATTGCTTGGATTTTGACCGACGAATGAGTGGTGGCAATGAATCCCTAGGAAGACTCGTTCGGGAGAAAATCTGTGTCCAGTTTTTGTAACTAAGATGCAGATTATAGTTTTGTTTCCTTGTTCAGTGGTCTGTAACCGGTCAGTTGGCATTTCGGAATAAATAACTCCGCAGCGAAGGCCTTCTTCCTTTCACTAGTAGTTTCAAAGAATCTTACCGTCGCACTCGACGATGCCGCTAGCTAAACCTCTCTTCATAAAGTACTGTTTCGCTGGTTCCTAACAATCTGACTCTGAATAGAGTAGTGATGCTAGATGGAACGACACGGAAACTACATCATAACCTGGCTAGGAGCGACTGACTGTAGCCACATTTGGCCCACCCTTCCAGGCATAAGGGGTCTTGATAATTTAATTCAGGCCGACTATAAATACAGGATAGGGACAGGCTTTTGTGAAGTAACCAAGCTAGGCACACGTCAAATGGTGATGAAAACTCTAGCATCAATGCTCAACTCAGCTGCATTACACATCGACCAATGACTATCCGTGAACCGAGCAGTCTAAACCTCTCGCAGTTCTTGGAATACACACTGTGCAGTGCCCACCTCCTCTCTCTTTAGAAGGAATATGACAGAGATGCATCATTCCTGTAAGAATGACGTCAATACAGTGCTTAAAGAATACAAGGTGCTATATGAACGACCAAGCCTGACAAGATACCTTTTAGATAGTCGTCGAATCTCACCTTGACCAGTGAAGACACGCGAACATCCATCCACACATGCTTTCATAACAATGTTAGGCGAGCAGTAGCACCAGATCAAGAAGTAGAGAATCCGTTTGGTAGCTAAACCTTGGATTACCAGGAATCTCAGTAAGGTTTTAAGGGCACATGGACCACTCATGCATTATCTGAAGATGAATTGTTCCAAATGCTCGAGGACTCCTAAAATGCATTTGAAAAATCTGACAGATATTTAGAAATCTCTGTTTATTCACCTTCTTCTTAACAAAAGCAACGCACTGGATTTAGGAAGAATTCTTCAGCATACCTGAATAAAGATTACAGTCACACTATGGCCGAATTGCTAAGCAAGCGTTACACCTTCGTGACTTCGAGCTTCACAGAGTTAATTTGATAACTTTGAATGTGTGCATAGTTGCCGTTTCACCCATAAATAGCCTACGATTTGTGCCAATTTCAAAGTACGTCATCAGGATGAACATGCAGCATGGACATCCCTGTAAAAGAGTGGTCCTTTTTCAGTTCTAGTCAATCATCCGTTCATTGCTTGCAATTCCCAGCAAGCAAAAACATGTCATCTTCGGCCAATCAACAGGATTAAAATCAGAGCAATCATTGGTTTCTGCTGACACACTCTGAGGGCATTCACAAACTAAAGTTTGCATGAAGATGCACTTCTCCTGAATGCATGCGTATTGCAAATGAAACGTGGACGTACTTATGCTTTCTTCACTTACCTAAGAAGACAGCTCTTGAGAATCAGAGTTGTTTACTTGTGTCTGCTTATGTGATTTGACGTGGGACATATCGGATGCTTTCATTGGTTTAGTTATGTGGAGACAAGTTATTCTTCTCAAGCTTCTACTTATAACGGATATTTTCAGTCAGACGGAACCTTGTCAAGCAGCACAGTCAGGAAAGAAAATTAATTCTGTTTTACATCCCCACTATTATACAACTCTGGCACTGTGGAAAATTGTATCAAACTGTCACTCTGTTCTTCTCCACTGAAAAATTTAGTTGAAGCAATCAACTCGCTGTTTTTATGAATTATTTTACTTGCTGGTACATATCCTCCACAAAAACCACCTCGGATACCTAGGTTTGTACTACTGTCGTTTTCCACGAAATCCACACCCGAACTATTTCACAATGGTTTTCGCCTAAACGAGCCAAATCACTCATATGCTTACGTAGCAGTTACTACCATTCCCAACTCCTACTTTTTTGTTGATGACCAAGAAATTGCCTGAGTTGTTGAACTCTAATCATATTTATTAGCAGGGATGCCAAGTTTTTTCAGGAAGTTGTCTACGTCTTGTTGGAGGACCAATAGTTCATCATATTCTGTTGTGCCATCTCGTCAATCCCGGGATCTTATATTCATGTAAGTGAACCGTGGAGCCTTAGTGATCCAGAGCCAATTCGTCGTCACCGCTTGGTCACTCAGGGGCAAGATCTCATGTGTTATGTTACAACCTTCATGCTGATAGATCCCACATAGGAGTTCGTTTGCGTGCAGTGAACCACAAACTCAAAACGCCCCACCATATGTGCCCAAAGATAGTGCTGTTCATATTTTAGTTTTGGAAGCTGCGGAGACGCCGCTCAACCAGATTCCCTTATCATATAAATTACTAGACCTGAAAGTTGTGGACGTTGCCAACCAATGGTTGAAAGGGGGATTGGTTGCTTTGTTAAATCCAAAAGATTGACCAAACCACCACTTCACTTTTCCTATTTTTGACTTCACATAAATTTTACCATTTTCTACTGAATTTTAATAGCGTTCCCAGCAAGGCGATCTGTCATTAAAACTACCTCTCTTTTAGTCGCGATGACTGAGCGGAAACGTCACTCCGGGAGACAGGAACACCAAGCAATTAGGTAGATTGCAAACGACCATCATTCACACGTAGGGACGAACAACGTGTGCACTGTGCTCACGGAAGAGATGAACAGCTGACAACTTGAGTGGCTGGTTCTCTATTACGTACCAGTCATTCACGTTCGTTATAACATTCACAAAACAACCCAATACAGGAAAACGTTTTGCGCTTCCGTTCATCTGGCACTCGCATATCTGCAGATACGTTCAGTCAGAAAATTGGATGAACACTGTTATGGGCATCCTCTTCAAATAACAGCACACGATGATCGGACATTCCAAAAACCCTGCATAGCTGCGGTAAGCTGTCCTTCTCGTACAGCCCATGAGTCAGTCTCAAAGAGAATAGAAGCAGACAAAAGCTTATCAATGCAGCACTGTCGTACATTGTTGCTAAACACAGGAGCAACTTAACTAGGTAATACACCGGCGCTTCTGCGGCCGCTAAGAGCGGAAGGACTGTTAACCAGACATGCCGACTCTACTCATCCAGGTGCGACATCAAACTGAAGCACTGCAAATAGCTGTAGTTGTGCTCCACACTCACTTTCGAATGACGAACTTGCGTTCAAGTTATGAAATCTGTTGTGTCTCAAAGTTATTCGGGTTTGGTCCTGAATCACTAAGGCTCCACAGGTCACTTACATGAATATAGGGCCCCGGGATATATATATATATATATATATATATATATATATATATATGTATATCAAAGTGAGCTGCCACCTTGTCATGGTGCTTGGGCTTCAGTATTGCAATGATCGTGCAGGTTAAACCATTTAGTCTTCTTCCGCATGGATTTGTCGTGCAAACAAGACTGGCAGAGAGCAGCCAGACAAAGAACTACAGTCCGGAAGTAAATCCTTGCCATACATTTTGACGATATTGCGATAGCAGTGAGATGTTTACCTCAGGTAACCACTATCTCCGCATTTAGGGAAGCAGTGATGCTGCCTACCTCTGATAAAGAGTGAGGCAGTATATATATATATATATATATATATATATATATATATA
>NW_008751810.1:723147-745730 GCF_000715545.1 Opisthorchis viverrini
ATATATATATATATATATATATATATATATATATACAAACGAGACTACCTATGAGCTAAGCATATCTTCTTCCGCGGTTGGAAAGTAGCCCGTTTGCAGATGCTCTTAAACATTAAATTACTAATCTTACCCCCAGATCTGATTCAAATTAAATGTATCTGCTTAGAAGATTTTTCTTTGGATTGCAGGACAGCTGGTAATTTAAATGTTTTAATGAACCTGTGCTTGAGGTTCAGCTAATCTGTAATCAAATCAGTGGCGACAGGATCCATTCATATAAAAAAAATTCAATCGCGGTTTATGTGTACACGCATCGCAGTGCATTGACGGATGTTCGATAAAGCACTTCGTTTGCATATTCTATGACTGAAACAGAAAGTGAATCTTAATAAATGCTACCTTAAATTCAAGCAGCCCTTGAACGCCTGAGTGATATTGGTTTCAAAACTGTTTTTCGCCAATTTATGAAGGTATAAATGAGACGCTTCTTCACATGGTTAAAACTAACGTAAAATTCGAATAGCGCGCACATATCCATAGGTCTCAGGATATTTTATGAAGGACTAAGTCACCTAACAACCAAGCAAAATGGGAAGAACAAGGAACGGAATCCGAAAAAGGCAACTTTTCGAAAAAATTACAACAACTGAGGAAAGCATCGACTGATTTCTTCCTGCACCTATTTGTTCGGTGTCATATTTCACGAGGGTCAAATACAAGGGTTCTTTGAATGCGTTCAAAACTATAATTATGGTAAAGAGGGGACGGTGACTTTATCCACATGCAGCTCGCAAGAACAACTATCAATATCATAAACGAGAGATTCAGTTGAATCTCTCGTGAAAACCAGATTGATTTGCAAATGAGTGTATTTCTCGAAAGCAGTTCAATTTGGGTTCAAGTAGATCATAAGTTTGACGGAAACTCGGGGACTCCGCCTGCCTGATGAGCCCCAAGAAGAGCAAAACCGGTTGTGAGCTGTCGAAGAGTTTTCAGCAATTTTGTGAGCAGTTTCCTTTATGAAAACTATCAAATGCAATTTCCCTTTTACGTCTGGGCACCTACTTCAGCTCTACTGAAGGATACTGTGAAATTACAGTGCAACCGTTATGTGCCCCAAGGATAAGCTCGATTCCGGCCGGTCCTGCGCTACTATTGAAGAAGTATTTTATTTGTAGTAAAACCCTCTACAAAATTCCACTCTTTATGAACGTATTAAATGAATGTCTTCAGTTCTTCACTGTGGCAAGTTTCTAAGTGTGCCACATTGTATGCCGTTCTATGAAAAGTCCGTCTGGCTGTAACGTGACACAACTGAATCACTGAAGACTGTCAGCATAAAAAGTGTGAGGTTGGTATATAGAAAATTGGGTACCATAAGAGCATAGTAGGGGACTAGATATTTTGGCCCTAATATCTAGGCCTATCAAGCAGCGCAGTTCAGTAGTGTCAACTCATTCGACTCAGTTCCACAAGCAACTGACTAGGCAATTTGGAAATGCCAAGTACGCACCTGTAAACACTCGCAATCTCACAAATGAATATTAGGCTTCAAACACTTTTTTGACAATATCAAGACGTATTGAAATAATAAAGTTGCGCATCTGTCGCCTTTGGCTAAACAGGTGGAAAATGTCTATTTTCGGATAGCTCCAGCAATCAGCATGCTAGGAACTGTGGCCAACTGCGCAAAACAAGCCTACGTCTTTAGCCAAACTTACGGAATTGGCTGGTCGGGTATGAAGCTATCGATTTTTCAAAAGGAAAAAGTAACCTTTCGTTTGTGAAATCCTTTTGTTGGTTAGTCGTAACCTTGGCGTAAATGCTGCGTACAACAACCAGCCCTACTTTGGAATCAGCGTGGTGTATCGACGACCGTGCAGTTAAAAAAGTGGTGAACACGGCAACATACCGATTGTCGGTGGGACAGCTGGGGGCATCCAAAGTGCATAAAGACTTATTCAGCGCAGTAATTTATTACAAACACTACACCCAAAGTTCGTTGTGAAATCACATCAAAACTGATGTCAGCTAGCGGAATGATATCTTTCAAGTAAATCTACGCCTAATTGAAGCCAACTAATATTTCCTACCATACTGCAACCTACGTTCTACGCTACTGGATTTCGATCAAGTCATTCGATAGTACAAAACGGCACCTAAGATTGATGTGTTCCCCATAATTTTGTCAAGAGGAAGCGTGTCATGTAAACGGATATGTTTGGACGTGAATCTCGATTTGACTACTTCAGGCTTACAGAACGCGTACTACGGAGGGATAAATGCCGACTTCTGGTTGAACACCTTTCAGTGATAACTAGGTGAACTAGTTGCTGTCTGAATAATTTGAGATATGACGGGACAGAATGTAGAAAATGTTTTTGAATAGCTGTACTCCCCCTCTCCAATGACCATCTTAATTACCACATCCTCAGGTGATCGATTTTTGTCTTTACTTTTCCTCACACTACTCCGTGAGCTTCTTCTTCTCTAATCCAACTTACCATCCACTTCTTTTTACTTTCGGTGTTAAGAATCTACCAGGGTTCACAGCACAGTGGGTCTCACCAAGGTATGGCTGTTCAAATATCATTTCTAGAGGTAATGGTGCGAAACGAAAAAAGAACAGCCAAACTGTCAATACGCGATACAACGCGTGAATGGGCTGAATTATCTACTGCTAGTGCGTATCCAGCTGTGAAGGGCGTCAAAAAGAGGTTTTCGGAAGCCGCTGCTTGGATATACGGCGGAAAACATTGGACTTTCCGATCCTCATCCAATCAGCTTATTGTCAGTCTTGCTCAATTCTTAATGCTATGAGCCAAACCGTACATCCTTTAGCATCTCAGCCTGACAGCAATCGTAGTGTGGTGAGGGTGCTACATTTGAAATCGAAGGTCTTGGTCATAAACGAGTTAATCTCCTTCTGGACTATTACCGCGATCCTATGCAGTCCCGGTTTTGTAATGGCCAAGACTCCTCTTCAGCTTCCATAAACGCTAATGTGTTTCAGTGAGAAGTACTATATTTTCTTCCTCTGTTACAGAAGTACGGAACAACACAGCCGTCGTTCTTATTAGTTGCGAGTGTGTTCACGATTTATTTATTCATTGCTCTCCTTAATTCGAGCAAACTTTCTTAATTTATCACCCTCGTAGGTCTCCAGATCCTTCTTTTTAAATGTGACAACTGTTTGGACGTTTCTTTTAGCGTTTTCCCCGTAACAATCACCAAACTCTTCTCAGTTTCTTAAAAATAATTTCGTCCGTCACACTGGTTACCTCTGTCGATAAGGTACTTCCCTTCCGAACGCGTTGAGTATTTCTTTGATGAAACAAAACGTATGTCTTCTTACTTCTAGTGTGTCATGGTTTCTCATCCACGATGGCTTGTCGGAGGCATTCCCCGCAATGATCGTGCTGTTCTTCAAATATGGATATAAAATATTCAATTTCTCAAAAAAAGACGACCCCTTCTGGCTACAAGTATTTCCCTGTATTTCTTTTCACCACCAGCAATAATCAGCAACTCAGTGCTCGTGTTAACTATTCGAATGCGGTCACACGTCAGTGCTGATCGATGAGAATCTGTCCAGAACATAGGATCAACATTGCAGGCTATTTTAGCGAAGATTAATGCACACTGAAGCACTGTTGCTCGACATCTAGCCCGCCAAATCACTACACGTAATTCCAGTTGACTCGATCTTCAAGCGCTTTTTTACTGTAATCGTCCCTGGTCTATATTTCATTTTCTGGATTTTTTTGCTTCTCTGAGGTTCCCAAAATTTGGCTTCCGAAAATCCACCTCCTTTAGTAAATGAAGCTACAAGTGACTTGACTAAATTTGGCTAGTTATGATAATCAGTCCCCAAACTTCAGCTTCGTTTTAGGCGTGGTGTGCAGTCGTACGCCCCGTCTAAATTAATGCACATGTCGGCGTGGCAGCCTGTATGTTGACCTATCCATCCATGTATTGTGTGAGTGTCCTTTGCTGCTTGCGTTCGTTCAGAGCAATTTCGGCTTTTCATCCCCAGGTGAGGTGTCCAGGCCAAAACTGCTTGATCTTTCAAAGTTGGTGAATATTGCTCAGCATACTTTCGAATCGCTCATATTACCATGTTTCGAACTCATGTGCAGCTCTTTCAAATGTGGGACTCGTACCACTCACACACTACATGGAATAGAAACTGCAAAGTCAACTTTTTCTTAGCCCGAACCTCCAACCACTTCAGCGGCCGGATTTTTAGCAGACGTACAATTTTGATGTTCGCTACACGTAATTAGATAGTGATGGTTAGCGGCCAAGAAAGGCTTGATTTTTAAGTGACTGGATTTCAAAATTCACATAGGATGAGCAGAATATATAAACAGCGATTCTGAGACTTTCTGAAGAAAGTCTGGGAATCGTAGGCAGATTGATTAGGATGTGCACGTCATTCAGAATAGTTGTTATCATCCATTTTGAAAAGTGCATTCTTATGGTTCCACAGAACTACACTGTTTGAATCATATCTTCTTTCTGTTATGCCAACTTTCAGTAGAATCTGCTCCGTACTTCCCAACGTTACCGTGGACTGAGTACCAAGTACGTATCTCCTATCGAGCATTTTGTTGATGCGGTCATTTTTACTCTAAAGGAGTCCTATTGTTTTTCTCTTCTCAGCTTATTCGGAACTTGTGGCTCTTCCACGTATCCAAGTTGATTGAATGCCTGGACACCGTCTTTTTCCTTCTGTCAGGCAAGACCCATTTGGTAACATGGCTGCATGTGTATCACCACTGTACAATGATCCCATACACATGTATGATGGCCAAGTGGATTCCAGATGGTCAAGTCTTTACTCTCGTTTGGGCCAATGGATCGGTTCATGTGGTTATGTACACCTACTACGCACTTGCAGCTCTTGGACCTGCCTGGCGACGGTTCCTTTGGTGGAAGCGATACCTAACTATTTTACAAATGGTACGTTCCTCTGTCGCTCCTTTGTCGTTCAGCTGCCACCGCACCCTGAGTTTACAAAGGATTTCCATATTTGAAATGACCGTGGGGTGCTCAGACATTTGAAGTACAAATGCACGAAATAATTTCAAGGTTGAAGATGTAAGGTACAATTAAAACAACCACTTTCAAACGCAAACCATTACGCTGTTGATAAAAGTATCATTTATAACCTCCCATAAGAGTTCACTAATTAGCCCCCCCCCCGGGAATACCCAGATAGGAAAATAGTCTCATCGAGCAAACCACTAAGGCGCTGAATTTCTCTATTTTAATCCCACTCCACAGGAACAGATCCCAGAAGGGGAGACAATTCTCAGTTCCCGAGACGGTCTGTTTAATCCATTGGGGAAACAACACAGTGAAAGTGCCTGGAGCGCCAAAATTTATCACAGACCATCGCTTTGCCATTAGTCCAGCTAATCCGCTAACCAACCACAGCAGTGCATTGCTTTTTAATGGACTAAACCTGAATCAACCTCGGATACGCCTACAGAGGCATTCATCGAAACGTTTTACAGTTGCTATACTGATCAAAAGTAAAAAGGGCAATACGACATATAGAAGTAGCAGCCTCCCTAACAGTTACCGCTGTTTCCAAATCCGTATTTGTTTTTGCGAAAAGTCAACGACTCCAACGGGTCGTAATTATTCATATCTAAGTGGGAATAATCACTCCTTAATGAAATAAATGGTATGGATTGGTGATCATTGTTTTGTTGGCCAGAGTATATGTACATCACGGATTAGCGTTACTGATGAATATCTAGATCACCCACTTTAAACAAAGTGAACGTTTACATGCTACCCTCAGTAATTCTGTCGGTAACTCCTCAAATAAGCGATTTCCAATTATCTTAGTGTATAAACCATGCAGCACTCCAGCAAGCTGAAGAGTGCCAGCTTGGCTATGGGTTCATAAACATCTACGAATAGTCTTAAAAAGTTCTTTTTGTCAGCGAACGGTGGAATAATAAGGAGAACTGTGCGTATCCATTAGCGGACACAGACCACAGCCAGTGAATCTCTTGAACCATGTACGTGCGGTAAATAGCTATATTTGCTGTTACCTGTTGGTCCCAGGCTTTCGTACAGTACGTTGACGAATTGACCTTTGATCTAAAGGTGTTTTAGGCAATCGCTGGTTCTCTCGGGCGGGCTAATTCGAGAGGAATCGAGACCTCCGATCAATGTAACCGGTTCAACTTATGACAGCTAGTTCGGGCTACTTTTTTGGTTCAGTTTCTAACAGGTTGCAAAGATCGCACACATTTTCGTGTAATGTTGTTCCCAAGGTGTAACGTACTTTGCCTATATGTACAACATGCATTAAGCAGCTCTGCATTTAGCTACTCTAGCACTAACTGCTTTGTCTGGCTGGAACACTGCAACTGCATTTGATTGCTAATTTAGCTTGGTTTAGACGGATCCTGAGATTACCTTTCATGTGTTGTATTGAAGAGAAATGCATTTTAAGAGCTATGAACTTACCGTTCAGGGTGGTTGATTTGGGGGGATTGATGTTTTAGGGTTCATTCTTGTCCTGTTCAACGTGTTTGACAGTTTGGTTACGATGTTTTCTCTAACCAATAAGATGACACCATCACTGTGCTTTAGGTTATCCTTGTGTCAACGGCGTTTTTTGTATTTAGGCGTTTCGCGGTGTGTTTGTAACCGTATTCATGCTGTTGACCGCGATAGTGACTTCCTACCGTGATTGGCCGTCGAAATCGTCACAGAGTTCTTACCCGATTGAAAGAAAGCCATGGGCATATAGTCCTAGATCTCCATTTGTTGGAAGACTGCAGCACTTGTGAGAAACCTAACAAACCACATCAAGTTCTAGTGGTTCGGAAGCATCCCTTTTCAACACTACTCAACCGCCCCTATTTGGATTTGGGCCATTCGGCTCGAGTTTTCCCACGTGTATTGAGTAACCACTTGGCCGACTTCCCGAAAGTAGAAGCGAGATAAGACGTTTTGCTCGGAGGAACTATGAGGAACGGCAGTGTAAAACACATTTCTCCAATGATAATGGCGACACATTATGAAAGACTGAAGATCTTTCGCAATATTTCAAGTATTCAGAAGTAACTGCTCCTTGTAAAGAAACGGGAAGTCGACAGAAGACGGACAGTTAGTTTTGACTTAGCCTAGGCAACATTCTCAGTGTGCTAGATATCACTCTAGGGACTTTGAAGCAGTAGAAATACGAATTGTGTGATTTTTGCCACAGGACAAATCTTGTGAAGGAACCAAACACTCTTTGAACTTCTTATGGAATTCACCAGAACTACGACTCGATCAGCAGAGAACATAATGTTCCATTCCATGAAAGCTTGACTATGTGGAAAAAATTGTCAGCCTTATTAAAGTTAGGTTAAAAGCCTGGACTGTTCGGTCTCTAGTTAGCAACGGCTTATCGCCATTATAACTACCTATTGAATGCTTGTTCATTTAATCCGAAAAGTTTCCCGGCTGGATGAATGGGAGTGAGTTCCATGTCCGAACACTGCTTTTTGCGAACGATTGAGCCTTACTTCCTTATTCTCAAGCAGAACTACAGCAACTAACCACAGCTTCTGATCCTGCGGTAACTAACTTCGGTGTGTATATAAGTGCTTCTACACGCCTTTCACAGGTGTGCACTAGGCGCTCAAGAGAAAACGAGAATCATTCGACTGAAAGACCGCAAGAAAACGTTGTGTAAGGTTTGCTGCAACCTTGGCAGCTATCTACATGTTCAACGCCCGGAGTGAGCTAGACATACAAAATGCGAGATTTTATGCGGCTGTGGCTGTCTGGAGAGACACGTCTGAAACAACCACCAATCGCACATGGATGCCGGGATCACTGTGTATTGGGCTGTTGTCCTGCCTTCGCCACTGTAGAGTGGCGAAACCTGGATACCATAGATGGTCAGGTTCTTCCAGCGTCCACACCAAATACTTCAGACCAACTGGACAGATGGATTCTCTTCTTTGAAAAGCAAAAGCTATCAGACTCGAATGCAGTCTGATACAAAATCAGCTCCACTAGACGGAACACTTGGGTCGAATAATTGCGAAATGTATCCCAAAACAACTGCCCACAACCAGACAACAAAAGAATCAGCAATCTGGGACTCCTGAGAGTCTCGCGGTAGAACAGCTTTCAGACAAGTCATAAAAATCAGTGCCTATATTGTGACCTTGGGTTGACCTGGCAACCAACATAGACACGTAAAGGGACCATCTACATAGAAAAGAGAGCTGCTTGGGTACGACACATCTCACTGCTGCAAAACTAGCTGACCACTCGGAACGTGTTCAATCTTCTGGGGTAGCGACAATCATGCAGAACCGCGCAACCTGATTACGTGCACTCTCTGCTGGTATCTGTCTTGCTAATCACCACCGCACTCAGCTGCCTACATTCCAAGACTAAACGCCTAAAAATGAGGTGTATCTAACTGGCATGTTGTCACCTGAAGGACGACAATACCATGAACCATATGGTTAATGGAATATAAACTTGACGGTGCGAGGGAAGATGCTGTAATACGCCCAAACACAAAGGACCTGAAGGATGTGGCCATGACTTCCCCCATGAACAAGGAAGTGATGCCAGTGCTCACTGTAATACCTACTAGCAGTTTTCAACAAACCTCTGCGTGTTCACTTGCCGATCTTGTTCCCTGGATTCTACATCAGCACAAAGGTGTTTACGCTGTATAACCTTCAGCTTCCCGCCAACCACCTGTGGCGTTCACTGGTTCAACCACTGCTGGTTGACATAACGATTTCGGAAGCCAACCATTCATATATATTTGTTCTATAGCTCATTCGTTTGATCCTGTATGTTCAAATATTTATTTAAGCTCTGGACATATTTCTTCACAAGCTACTATTAGGTTGCTCACGTATTTTATTTCATCTCAGTGCTGTAACCCCTTGAGGAGCATCACCAACGGTCGAGAGACCGACATGAGTGTTTCTGAAACTGGGGTTTGCTGTCGAATTCGGAGCCTTCCATAGAAAAT
Source organism: Opisthorchis viverrini (assembly GCF_000715545.1). Taxonomy (NCBI): domain Eukaryota; kingdom Metazoa; phylum Platyhelminthes; class Trematoda; order Opisthorchiida; family Opisthorchiidae; genus Opisthorchis; species Opisthorchis viverrini. The sequence continues at coordinate 732,170 of NW_008751810.1, forward strand.
ATCTATGGTGTGGCACCGCATAACATCACTCACGCTGGCCTTCGTGGAATTTTTCGAAGCATTTTGCATGATATTTCTAAAAGGTTCCATTACGGCACATCTGGTTAGATTTGAGCATTCTTCATTGAAACAAGCATTTGATTTGTAGTAACAACATTTCACTTGACGGATACACAAGATCCCTGAGATAATCCCCAAGGCTGTTGTCGAATGTCACGAGGACCAGCGCATTCGATTAGCCATGCCAAATGTTTTCTAAGATAGGAAACTTCTCTCAAAATCTTTATCACATTGGCAGCACCAGTTGTGTAGAAAGCGTAGTATTACACCGGAAGTTGATACCAGACTCATCACCAGAAGTTACCTGATATTTCAGAGCTTCCGGTTATGGATTTGAGTCCACGGATGAATTCGACCAATACTGAGAAACTAAGGGGCGGGATAAACTATCATCAAAATTTCTGAGATTTACTCCGAAGATGTGGGCCGTATTCAGTTAAAGAATGAAATCCATACATGATCAACTGACCAGAAACAACTGGATGAAGTACCTACTTTTGTTGATACTCCGGACACGAGGGAGAAATACTTTGCAATCCACAGAAAAACGGAAGATGTCAGGTCCACGCAATGCGTCTATCAACCATAATGACGCATAGACGACTCGATAAGACATTACTCAGCGGAGGCAATGCTGAATTCACCGAAAGAACACAAACAACTTTTAGAGTTCATCACCGCGGCAGCAATTACACTTACCATGCAGGTGAACCAGAGCGTGCGTAAATCCAGAAGGTTCCCGCTGCCAAATTTGTGTTGTTAGTCCGCCTGGGTAAAGATTCAGGCAAAAAATAATCAAAAATCCACGCAAATAAGGAAATAAGACTTCACGAATGAGGAAACGCGTATAAGTTAACACTATTCTGAGAAAACCTAATTCCTCACATTTGTTGGTTAATATCAAACTTGTAGCTATCACTGTCCCTCATTTTCTCTATTTTTATTATTATTTTGATCATCGTCTCTTCCACCGTCCTTTGGGCTTTTACTCTGAGATTTATAATGTTCGAATTCACAGGGTAATCTTGACCAGGACATACCAAACCGGCCTATTGTAGCCTCCACTCTTCAATTCATATGCACAAATCCGCAAACCCCATGAACCAAACTGAGCCAAATTAACTACCCTAATGTTCCAGTGGGTGATGATACTGATGTGCAATCCATGGTGACGTATGTTACAAATTAAGTGGTATTATATACAAAAGCTTGCGCATGATGCAAATCTAGCTCCATATGATTTATTAATCAACTGAACAAGATCACAAGGTCTTCATATTTTAGAAAGCCCCCAGTCACCTTTTCTTTGACCTTTAGACAAGTGATAGATCATTTTGGCATTTCTATCTCTTTTGGATTAAATAGCCTTGAAAATACTATCCGTTGTGGAATTTGGGCAAGCCGTAACCAAGGGGCTCTGAAATTTGTCAGAACATACGCGTGGTTGGTCCGAACTAGTGTCTTCTGGGTAGTGATGCATTTGGATATGCATCTCCCTTTAGATACTTTGCAATTAATCACGTGGGATTTATTCACTAATCCAATGTGGACTTTGTAGTTGCTTTAGGCTACATAGATGAATTAAATGCTACATCAAGCCGCCTTTGAAGCCGCTGAATTATTTTCCAATCTAGATATTTCGGTTGAAAGTATTTTATCGCCGTACGTGAGTCATTTTGTAGTAAAGCGGTGCGATGCGTCAGGTATTCAAACCAAGTGCCTAGCTCGGTGAAAAAACTCGCAGTCTTTTATACCACCTCAGCTACCAATATCCTTCTTATTAGCACAGTGAGTAGTCAGCTGCACACTTGGTATGGGAATACTGTAAGATCTGGCGCATTACCGTTGCTTCCTGATCTCTGATAGGAGATGTATTAATGCCTGAGCTGCAAGAGCGCTGTTTTATGGGAACTAATAAGCATACTTCGAATCGATCAATTCTGAACCCAATTCTGAACCATTTCTGAACCCGAGACTGCACTAAATTGTACTTGTACTTTAATACGATAACAGTATCCCCTGACTGAAGAATTTTTTCATGGCTCCCACCATATCTAGAAAAATCAGTTGTGCAGCTGGGGGCTCACCTGAGCGATACAGCCAATTTGTATGCCGCAATCTTGCTACTCACTTATTTTCAGTAGCCAATTCACGTTAAGATTGACCCAACGTGCTCGTGAGCTATAGTGAAACCAGGACTTGTTAGCCAACGGAATGCAGGGTGGATGTTAAACAATGAATATCGAACGAACTTAAGTCACAGACACTGAATTAGACAGTCATTGTTAGCAAAGACAATCCGACCGTGATTTACGGAACTAAAATCAATATATTTGAAATATGCCGTTTTATATCATCGACATGCGTACGAGAAAAAATATCCGGATGCTTATGGGGTGTCACGTGCAATTTATCCGGTTAAATTAGGAGGTATGTTGTAGGTCCATTGATTGGGAAAGTTGTAGCAATGCGCGAAGATCACTTAAAATGTTCGCAGGTGATGAAATCAAGTCTAGAACCCCATGCAAATTGGTATACTACACACTGGGGAATAAATAAGCAATTAGACGAGAAGGAAGCATACGGTAGCGCAAATTCGAAAGGTGCCACATTGACCAAAAAAGATGTTCCCGTTTGTGGAGTTCTCTGTTTTTCTGAGTACCACTTCAACTTGCTTGGAACTGAAAGGGTTGTGGGCAACCCAATATCGAATTCGTAACTGAACAAGACCGAGGTGAATACTGGTTACTGTGATGTCAATGCGGCCGTTATTGACGAGGTTCAAGTCACTTGTTGTGTTGACTACCAACATCCGATTTATGAAGACTAATTAGATAACAGATCAGTTTCTCCAAGACAGTGTAGTCACAGATGGAAATTCATAGACGACATAAACGTCATTTATGTTTCCAATTATCATATCCTAATACTGTAATCGAAGTGGTTGATTTGGAGAGTAGACTTGGAGTGGTACAACTCCGCTTGGCGTGAAACGGTGTATTCCGAACTTATGGAATCTATGACGAGGTAAACGAAAAAAGAAGGCAAATCGAATGAAACGAATAGTGGATGAAAAGCAACTCTTTGAGCCACTCCGAACAAAAACATTGGATGTTAACAGGAGAGTATAAATTATGAGTTCGAGTTGTGTAGCGTAGGAGTCAGCTAACAGGAGCGTGAAGGCTATTGTGAGTGAACACTAAACCGGTTGATGGACCACAGAATATTCCCTCAACTGAGGCCACTTCTTCAGATAGCGTGAGTGACACTATAGACATAATACACTACTGAAATTAATGTATTTCGCTAAGTGAGTGACATTACATAACCGGATCTTGGCTCCCATGCTTACCCCATGATGCTGATGGATATACATGGTAGCTCATCCATTAGCTTAGTGTAGCAAGAACGATGCATAATACTTTTTACCCGGTTCCTGCGATTTTCATTTAACTGTCAAGACATCAATCATCAAGAACAGCAATAAAAACTCGAGTGAGGTCATCAATATGCCGGTCGAACTGCACTTCAATAACTTCAAGTATGGGGAGTTTTAGAAGCGTGTGTGGTAAATTAGGTCACTGACTCGAAAGCTGCGGGTTCTTTCTTTACTGGCTTTTTCTTTCAGCATGACACGGTGGTTGCGGAATTTGTAGACGTGTCTAGCAGCAATGGCTTCTCCACAGACTTAAGAAGGGTTTTTTTTATGGCATTGTAAATCCAATCCACCTTTCCGTGACTTTTCAAGTGATATTCTGAACGGATACGTGACACTCCTCTCGAGAGCTAAAATTTTGTGAGGCGATTAACAAAGAACTTCGGTGTGCTTACAAAGAAAAAAAACTCGGAATATTTGTCGTAAAATCTAACAAAAATACACGAGTTAACCGTGCACTAACTGGTAACTTTCGTCGCCACATGATTTACATTTACGCGCACACAGAAATGAGGCTTCACCGAATAACACTTCGAGTTAGACCACAGATAGGAGTAGCACGTGTGCACACACATATAGCACCCATTAATCAGGTATTCAAACGAGCTTTTCGAGAAACTGATGACACAGTTTACGGTATCTTTTTACACACGCACATGTGTCCGTTTATGATGTCCAAAAAAATGAACCAAAAGGCTTTTCGTCGTTTTTACTTACCACCATCTAAATAACAAAGTTGAACTCGATCTACCAGAGATAAGACAGTTAGTGGATTAGTATGCAGCATTGTGTTCGTTTGCGCAGTGACAAACCATTTAGCAATGTACCGTAGTCTTCATTGCAGATTTCATCCTGAAAAGGAAGTCAGCCGATGCGCAAACGTGGAGTAGCACTCCACAGTGTTTGCTTCTTATTGGGAAACAGTGCACATCTCAGAAGTGTACATGGCGATTCGAAATGATGACCTCCGTTCGAGCGGTTGAAGAGTAAACCGTCCGACTACGGGCGGCTGGTCAGCACTGACGATTGGGGTGAAACATTTGTATGGATTTTCGGCATAAACTGACCTCACTTGAAGGAAGAAACCTCAACTGGAGCTTCTAACTCTGCTTATATTATCAGCATCCTAGTTTAACAGAGTTATCTCCTTTCTATCTCAGTATAGACACTGGTGATTCAGAATGTATAGATATAACCCAGGCAAGATTATTGATTCTTTACCCGATTCTATAGACTTTATGAAGGGCACTTCTACCGTAATAATTGTCATGCAGTTATCAAGACCAATCTCGCGAACAAAAGTAGTGGTCTGTCTGAAATACGACTGCTTTTGTAACCACGTAAGCAACTGCTTGGTGTTTCGACGGCACATTACGATAATGATAGAGATGTTGCAGAGTATAGGTAACTCAGGTGTGATACTTGTTTGCTGGTCTGCTCGCCGAGTTTGGAAGTTCGAGTGCAAATGTTTCATCACCGATCGCAGTGCAATCGTCAGTAGAAGGTTCAGTGGGTTAGAATTATTAGATACTGTTTAAAAACCGTAGGAGCCCAAAGGGCGGAGTAGGAATTTGCCCACTCATCTCCACACTGTTGGTGTCAGCCAGATTAGTAATGAAACACTTGCGATCTAACTGCCGAGCCATCCGGACGGACCAGCAACTAAGTATGGTGATGGCTCATTTGGTTCACCTGAAACACACCAATTGGTTTGTGGCCACTGAGGTTTGACTTGAAAAAGCAAAAGCCTTTCAAAATTTGGAGATGACCGAATCGATAATGAACAAAACGAAACCAATCGCCTTCTGGCTAATCCTTCACGCTATTTTGATAGATGTGGGGATTTGCATTCAGCCCAAATTGTCAGATGTAGAGAAAGGGAAACCGGCACATTCAGTGTCGCACTTGCAACCAGACTTAATAATTTATGTGGCTTGCCAATATAATCCTCAATATTGTTGTCCATTGCTGTCCTTGGCAAGAAAATCCACTGCATCTCAGGATTACTTACCCTCATCTAACTATCAAATACGGTATCAGTGCAATGTGCCCCAAGGATTCTTCGTCATACAGATAAGAGACAACCTGGTTTATCGAATGAAGGCCTACACTTGTCACTGATACGTGCGCGCAGTGCGCTGCGCACTGTGGTGTGCAACAGATGTCGAGCAGCCCGCTTGTGCGGAATAGAACCCGCAACTTAACAAACTGCCCTGCTGGATTCAGGTGTCTTTGGCACTACTTGACAGTGAAGACCTAACAAGGGCATCAGTTCGTCAAAATAATCAAAGCAGCCTCTGGGTCCTCGTTCAAGATACTTAAGTCGCTCGAAGGCAAAGTAGGAGCGATAATCCAGATGCGCCCTTCGATGTAGTGCTAACATGCCCGCATCACGAACCAAATGTCTAGCAGTCAACTCCAGACATGGCTAAGGTGTGCACTGCTGATGAGCTCTACTGACAGCGAAAATCAAGCCCACTGCTTTCTCGTTTTGAAATACACCACCCAGAAGGAGGAGAACCGCTGAATCTACAGTAATCTGAATGAACATTCTACAGATTCAGAAACCACCCACAAAAGCTATGTTTGTCCTAAATTGCTGATTATTTTGAAAAACCGTTGACTGTCCTTAGGCCTAGGAATTGATTATGGCTTCACACCATGTTTCAAGCTGATATACAAGCGTAATTTGATGGGAATAAGACATTCATTCGATTTCAATACCTGCGTTTGATATTTTATTCACTAGGTCCCCTTATTCTGATGGACTAGTAAATAATCTTTCCTTTCAGTGGGAAATCGCTGGGAGGTAGTATCAAGATACAATGAAATCGATTTTTTCTCCACTCTCAGATTCAATTCGTGTATGGGATCTCGGTGGCAGTTGGAGCCCTTTATATGGGTTGCTCGTCGCGTCCAGTAATTCACTGTTGGTCGATCGCCTATATCTTCAGCATCCTTGTGTGTTTCTACAATCACTACCATCAGACCTATCGGGCTCAAAGAGTCAAAAGCAATCAGGTCAGTAGACGATATTCATTGATTTAGCAAAACCAAACTGTTCTATTCTATTGTTCTCTGGGGCTGAGTTAACTTTCCATTCAACTTCCTCCTCTTCTGGTCAATATAACAGAGATGGGATAGTTCGAAATCCACTCATCACATGACGGTCAGGACGATCAAAGTAACCTGCAGATATTCTAAAAGTCTTACTAGAAAAGCGTCCGGTTGCAGTTCCTTTAGCAGTGTTGTCGTTGTTTCACCAGTTTAAAGGGATTCAACACAGATAGATCAGCATTAAACAAATAAAGTAAACAAAAAACTGAAATGTTCTAGGCTGAACTCAACATCTGGTTATTTGGCATTATCCACTGCTCATAAGGTTGCTGAAAACTCTTCGTGATTTCCAGACTTGCACCAGCCAGTACCGCTCCTACATACCCGAGGAGAAAGTGGGATCTAATATACCCGTGTGAAGATGAGTATTCCAAACGCAAGTGCTTACGTGTGCCTACGTGTGTGTGAAAACGCAATGCATGGATTGGATGACCAGAAAACTGAACGAAGGGCTCGGGTTTTGAAGGTGTTAGTGGTGGTTGAAGCATGAATACTTATCAAGAAATTACTGCTATCCAGACACTACTCATGAAGTTGCTGAAAATTCTTTGACGGCCCACACCGGTTTCGAAGAAATTACTGCTATCCAGACACTACTCATGAAGTTGCTGAAAATTCTTTGACGGCCCACAACCGGTTTCGCACTTCCTGCGGCTCATCATTTAGGCGCAGTGTCTGAGTTTCCGTAAACCTTATCTTCTACTTGAGCCCAAATTGCACGAAATTAGCGAAGTGCAATCATTTGCCTACGAATTCGGTGTTCACCTGGAACCCAGCTGAATCAACTGGGTTCCATGTTGGTCTCCCGTCAAGACCAAATTGGTATTTAAATGAATGTATCTCGTCAACATCTGTAGCTATTGTAGTTATTGATCCTCGTTGTATCTATTCCACAAAGCTGATTTCTTCAGAAGATTAGATCCACCTAAATGGCGTTAAAGTTTGTTACTACATGGAGGACAGATCAAAAATGAATTGAACAGCTCATATTACGCATGTGGCAAGAAGGTTCATCAGACACCTTTCTGGATAGTCTGTGCTAAAATTCGAATGATTGTTCAAAGTATCACCAAGCCATAATATTGCCAAAAATGAAGACGCAAGCTTTTTATTGATCGACTACAGTTATTCTAGGTCTATTCTACAGCGAAGACTAGCCATCAGGATAGACCGAATTTATTGTACCCTAATCTGCACTTATATAGAAAGTAGATTTAGCTTCTTTGTGATGTACAACAGCCGAGGCCGTCTAGCATCCTCGTGGTCATTCACCAATCTTTTCTTTTGTGTGAAGCGGGACAGAAGATCAGTGACCTTTTCCAAGTCCTTCAGTTAGTTATTCGGCTGCTAACAGGTAGAGCGATTCCCGGTGCTCGTTTTGAGAGCGGAACCTGAGGCGGAAAGAATATTTCGACAAATACACTCATTCGCATATCAATTTGGTTTTCACGGGAGATTCAGCTGGATCTGATACTGTCCACCGATCATCTGTCGTTCTGGTTCCACGAGGTATTCCGCTAGGTACTCTGAGATTAGTCTGATTGTGTAATACAAACGCACCGACTAGGACATGTTCGTGTCACCACGAATAGTCTCCAAAGTTTTAATCATGCCCCCCCAACTTATTTCTCCTATCAAGAGGAAATGGGTTCAGGTGTTGTGACCTATTTGGGCACGCCCTAGCGCGACCCCATTTTTCCGTTAAACCTGATGTCAACCACGACCAGCGCTTTCTTGCAGCAAAGGGAAAAAGTGCTGGCGCTTGAAGATGACAAGTCTTCGCCTTAATATAGTCGATTAATAGAGACTTCTCGTCTTCCTTTGTGGTTGTGTTTGGAGTCTGTTAGTGCTTCTGAAAGCCTGTGTGGAGGCCGAAAATAGAGTCATCGCACTTTTCTTCATTCAAAAATTGTATTACAGTAACCCGCTTTTGATTTAGTGAAAGTGAATAGCTGGTCACAGCTGGTCGACACAGTCCAATGTGAACTGTTTCCATCAGTAACTCGGCTATTCGTCGAAGGTAGGAAACTGCATTCGGTGTTCTCTGGACCAGCTTAAAATGATGCATATAAGTTTATTACTGAAGTTTGCTGCAGTTTGATCAGTAATTGCTCCCGAAACTGCGGTCATTTGATTCATTCATTTTGCAAACGCTTGCATTTTCAAGGGAAACTTTCCCTTGTACTGGCGCCATAGAGAAAGCTGTCAGTTCGTGGTCGCGTGCCGAGTACACACGAAGGCCACTGATAGTTATCAGTCACTCGGTTGGTGGGCTTATCCGTGTGCCCTCGTCGCTCATCTAGCATTACGTTTGTTCCAGCGCCATCGGTCTGTTCTCGGCTGGATGCAGCATGTTCCGGATACTTCAGTGGTTAGGGTGCGGACTTCCTCTCCGGAAAGTCCGTGGTTGGAACCCAACCTCTGAATATCCACCGCTGCCGTCTAGGTTTGGGCAACCTGGTACTAACTCAGCTCCCGAGTCTCTTTAAGTTGACATGGTACCCAAATGATGTGGTCATGCGTGAGACAGGGGTATTAAGGTAATGATCAGCACTTGCGTGTCACGAACCCATAGACCATCATTGCCTGTCATCCAAAGATGCTTGCACGGGTGCGTGCGTGCGCACCTCCGCAAGAAAACACGAAAATGCGAAAAAGCGGACCGGATGGTAGGAAAAATGAGGGAAATGCTCGGCTTTTGAAAAGGTGGTAGTCACACTGAGCTAAGGCATCGTACAGTTAACAGTAAATAACTCGCTATCGTTTAACAATATTCCAGGTCCACTTTCAGTCACCCGTGTTTCCATGATCGTCAGACATCAAGTATGAATAGTGTTTTTTACGTATATTCATTTGCATCTACAGATGAACAACCTCACTTACACTGAACAGTGAAAATAGTCTATGGAACTTGTCGGTCAAATAACCATATGCGTTGTCAAGGCCCACTTTCTGTAATACTTCAAGGTACGAACCAGTTGTAGTTCACTGAAAGCAAGTTCAGTTCACTCCGGCTAAGCTGCTCCAAACTGTGTAGCAAAAAATTTGTCGACTCTGGATACTGCAATTTTGTTCACCAGAAACAGGGGACGTGCGAAAGCGATCGTGCATTAAAAGCGGTGATCACAGTGAATTTGTTGTTTCCCTGGTAGAACCGAAAGCGCTGTGACTACACATTGGAAGTCTTAGTTTTGCTGTTTGATTAAGGAACGGCCACTGGTTTGTCCCTACTCGAAGTCCCCAACCTGTGAAAGGCCAATTGTAACGCGACTGAGTTTACGGGTACTTCGTTGCTGGTCACTGAGTGACTTCTTTAGTGTCGCTTTCAATCATGCACATGGCTGCCACAGAGACATCTACAGAGACATAATCAATCCCCCGACACATGGAACACCCGCACGATTCACAGGATTTAGCTAATTCGTTAAGTGCGAGTTGTTTTGACCTAAAACACGTGAGTTATCTCATAATCACTGATCCAATCTTCTTACTGGATCCAGATGATGCAGCGTCATCGACAGATAAACCGCTGTCGAAACTTGGCGAAAGCATTCTTGATGCGGGTGACTATCCCTTCTTCCGTCAATCCACCGGAACTTTGCAGCTTCCCAGTTAAATGAATCTACCTGAGAGACTCATTCACAGCCATGAAAGTGACTCGATGGCGGCCTTCTGAATGACCCACGCGCAAGATACTGGGATCAGACAAGGAATTCGCTCTTTACCCACGGAAGTGATTCGCAAGAGCAGTGCACAGCTTACTTATGAACTTATTGGGGAAGCCTCGCGCCCCACCCAATATATGCACAATGGGCCTCTGGTAAAGAATGCAAATTTCGCCAACTGAAGTAAAGTTACACCTTAGCCATCGTCAGGATATTAACTTCCGTTTCTGCACACAAGCATAGTGAATGCCAGCCAAAGAGTGCACTTTCTAGAAAATGAGGGGATTTTGCACTAAGCTCGTGCATCCTGGTCTTTTCCTTGAACTGCTTTCAGCTGCATGTTAGCAATCCATCCAAGTGTAGAATACGTCGACATATTCAGGAAAGCTCACTTGAGTGACGCGCAAAATCACAAACCAGAAATTTTTGATCTTAAGATTTATCAAAAGATGCGGTACTACATGTATAAAATACGTAAAATAAAATACGTCTAAACTGTTGCACGAAGTAGTGTAAGTCTAAAGAAAGCCCGGAAAAGATAGCAAACCGATCTTAGTTTGCGACACACACCTGGGCACGTGGTAACGCAAAATGGTCAGAAAGTGCGCGTAGAAGATGGTCGACGAAATTGGTTCGACAAGTCAATGGTTAAAAGTTCATGATGGAGTACAAATGCATATGAGGTAGACGCAGTAAATGGCAGCAGACAGAGGAAGAATTTGACAGGGGAAAGGAAGAACAGCAAGTCTACCACTTGGTTTTACTAGGTGAGGGGCAAATGTAACAGACAGATTCAGCACTCTGTCTGTGCAACTTTGACAGGTACGACGAGGGGGGTCATGCTAGTCGGTTTATCTTGATGAACAAATTAGTGTATGGATGTAACACACTATTTATGAGGTTGCTCCATTTAACCGAGAATTTGACAGGGGAAAGGAAGAACAGCAAGTCTACCACTTGGTTTTACTAGGTGAGGGGCAAATGTAACAGACAGATTCAGCACTCTGTCTGTGCAACTTTGACAGGTACGACGAGGGGGGTCATGCTAGTCGGTTTATCTTGATGAACAAATTAGTGTATGGATGTAACACACTATTTATGAGGTTGCTGAAATCCATTTAACCGAACTCCAACAACCAACTCTGTAAGTTGAGTCTAATTTTCTGTGTTACACAGTGCAAAATATCCATCCACGAGTGTGATAAACCGTAAACACCATTGCCTGAATCATCCTGGTACCTTTTCAAATATCATGTCCCTTCAATAAACTCAGTCTAGCTAGATCATCTAGCGGTCCTTTGATTTACCGAGCTTTGTTCTCCCTCCCTGTGATCTCTCCCGTGTTTGTAGAGGTAAACTTTCACAGCTTCACAACTTGATTTCACTGGTGCGTCTTAGTCGAGGCACACGCACATTCATGTCGCCGACAGAAGCAATTAAAAATCGAAATTTAGGTTGGAAAACAGGATTGTAAAACATGTTATTTGAAAACCAAAAGAGATGAAAGAAATAATGTCCTTTATGTGGGACTTAGTCTAGCCACAAAGCATTAAATACGCTTTAGTAAAATGACTTCGTGTCGTACCTTCATGTTCTTTATCTATACACTAGCATCATTGTCCGGATGGAAGACTCGAGGCCTACCTGTGATGCCAGTTTGTACCCGTTGTCGGCGCACTCAAATCAGTTTTCACCAATATCAGTCTGAACAATGATTTGTGACATATCTTGGAATGATTGAAGAATTTTGGGTCAAGTCACTCTCTACTGAATCGCGTTTGTTTACTAGACAGTTGTCTGTATTAGAAAGTGCTGGATGCACACGGGTTTCATTCGTTCTGAATAAGTTCAGACCATCTGGACAGTGTGTGGCACACACTACGCTTGAACTGTGGGCTGCCATACAGCTTGTACGACTCTGTGATACACATATAAGTTAATTTGGGCACTGGAAACATTTTATCATGAAGCTGCTCTGAATAAGGAGTTATTCGTTCCAACTACAGTTAAATTCATGATAGCGTTTTAGACATTGTGTACGAGCAAGGATATGTACAACTGGATGAAAGCATTTACGTCCGTTGGTCCTGTAACAGAGTGCCTTGTATGGTAATATGTCGAAAGTAATGATTACCAAAAGAAGCAACCACATACCAGCTTTTCTCGAAAAGGAAGCATTTGAAGACTTTGATGAACTAGTTGCGCCAACTGTTGCCCATTTCCAACGACTTTCCTCATTGAGATGCAGCAATAAATCCTTCTCTCGGTGATACAGCTCTAAGCTTGGCATAGGTAGTTACTACCGAACAAACGGTGAATCACTTTGCATACCTAATTACGTTAAAAATGATCAGCCGAGACAAACTCAATTAAAAGAGAATATGCAAAACCCGTGTGTGGAACTACGCCCTTCCCTCCCCCATGTGTTTAGGCGTCAAACTCTCTGTTACAAAATCCAGTCGGATTGTCGACTCGAAGAGCATCCTAACCCCTGAGCTGGAAAGTAACCGATTCTCAATCTTTGTGCAGCCAGACCTATTGGATAATTACAACTCCACTATTTTCAACGTCTTCACTACAATTTCATACAGGTGTACTGAAATTCCTGTTAGTGGTTAGGTATCAATGAGGGTCAATACAGAGAATCGTATTCTTCGCCCACGTCCACGATTCCACATCCAGCTAGCACGGTCCTAGTAGCCTGGTTTTGCACACGTGTGTTTTGGCGGACTTCTCACGTTCTAAATGTACGCCTCCCTTAAAGGAACTGGAATACGTATGGATACGTGGAAATTTAGACGAATGAAACCTGCGGTGAGTGACGTAGCCTTGAAAACGGTATCAAGTTTTGATGGATATAAGGTGATCCGCTGTCAGCTCAAGAAAAGAATCATCATCATCATTGTCAGCTGTAAGAACCACGTACTCGTCGTACACTGGTTGTAGCTGCCACAGTTTCGTTCACCGATGATTGGGGAGGGGGTAGGTAGCTGCGCATTGCACGCGCGAGCTGGTAAATTGGTGCATAAATCCAGCACTGTCAGTGGGTTGTCAAGCGCGGTGGTGGAAAAGGAGCTATGCATTGAAGGCAATAGCTTTGATGCATGAGCGCCATTGAGGGCGCGACTGGGCCATGTCTGATAATGTCTCTAGCCATTGATGTGGCCCGTCTCGGGGTCCCCATCCAGGAAGACGGCAGTGACCAGCGCAGCTGAGTTTGCTGGTAGCTAATCTGATTCAGCTGTTAGGTTATCTCTTGAGAAAAAGACAGATCACCCACAAT